>NC_133330.1:343595965-343660849 GCF_042186555.1 Aquarana catesbeiana
TAGTCTAAAATGGTTACCCAAATCTACTTTCGGATCACCGGACAAAAAGACCACCATCAGCAACTAGAGAAATGCCTCACTTTAATAGATGACTGGATGACCATTAGTTCCCTCAAACTCAACGGGTCAAAAACAGAACTTCTCTACCTACACGCTAACCAAAATCCCAAAACCAAGACTCCATGGACACCTCCCGCCATCTTTGGACAGACCATCTCTCCGAGCACCAAAGCAAAAAGTCTTGGAGTTATCTTTGACTAGGAAATGACAATGGATGGACAAATAGGATCAGTAGTTAGCGGATCTCACCATCTCCTCCGCCTGTTACGCAGACTCATCCCCTTCATCCCAGAAGATGACAAAGCAGCAGTAGTTGGAACAATCATCAATTCCGTCTTGACTACGCAAACTCACTCTACCTAGGATTACCCCAATATCAGCTTACGCGCCTACAGGCCATTCAAAACGCGGCGGCAAGACTACTAACAGGAAAAAACCCTGGGAGTCCATCTCCCCATCCCTGAGGAGCCTACATTGGCTAACAGTAAAGAATCGGATCACATTCAAGACCCTCTGCCTCGCCCACAATGCATACAAGGCAACGCCCCTCAATACCTCCAGAGAGAAAATAAAACATTACTCACAGAATCGCAATCTGCGATCATCTAGCCAAAACCTCCTCCTAGTTCACAAATATCGCTACAAAGCAAGGGGAGAAGGAATATTCGCAGTCCAGGGACCTCGGCTATGGAACTCTCTTCCGACTCACATCCGCATGGAAGAAAACCATCTGGCTTTCAGGAAAAACTCAAGACTTACCTCTTCCAATGAAACTGACAACACAAACGCATCAGCGCCTTGAGGTGATTCAGTTTGCATTTGCAGCGCTTTACAAATCATTCATTCATTCATTCATTCATTCACTTCATCTCAACTTCTTCCCTATCTAGGGGACCAGTTGTGTTCTAGCAAAAGTAAGTTCACCCCCTCTATACCCTAAGCCTCTCATCATGGGGCCCCCGTCAACCAACCTCCACCCACCCCAACTCCTCAGTATAATCCCTCTCAGACATTTCATTTGATTGACGGGAGCCATGACTCCTAAAAGCCGTAAATCCTGGGCCACACTGGGGTCCTCACCCTGCTACACATTTCACCCAAATGGACTTCAGATGGTCTTTCCATAACAAACCTGTGACCCCATGTTTTAGTGTCCCCTGTACAGCGCTATGGAATATGTTGGCGTTACATTCTGCTTTACATATGTAGACATTATGGCTAGGTCCACAATTATGGGTTTAAATAAAACAAAAATCTTACGAGCAACCCTCAAGGGGAGTATGAGTAAACTTCCTTACCAGCTGCTAGCACTTCTCACATTCCCATAAATGTGCAAAAAAACCCCCAAAAAAACAAACGTATACAACCAATCAATGTGCCGCGCTAATCTGAATTAATAAAATAAAATCCTTAGTGATATAGTGACGTAAATGAACTACCCTTAAAAAAAAAAAAACAAACATATGCAAATTCATGTAAACACATCATCACGTGCAAAATTTGCATATATAATAATACTATCAATACACTATATTAGTGCTAAGCGCGACATCCTTAACAATCAAATATGTGCAAATTAATATAAACAAATCATTGCATGTGCAAAATAAGCGCAATAATAATGATAATAATACACCACATTTGTGCAAAACGTCCCATTAAGTGAAAAACAAAAAAGGCGTACAATGTACCCCATACTCATTCACATGGGGGGTTGGTCTGGGGGCCCCCTTGTTAAAGGGGGCTTCCAGATTCCGATGAGCCCCCCACAACCACTGCCCAGGGTTGTCAGGAAGAGGCCCTTGTCCCTATCAACATGAGGGACAAGGCGCTTTGGGGGCACAAAGCACCCCCTGCCCCAAACCCCCCCCCCCATGTTGAAGGCATGTGGCCTGGTATGCTTCAGGAGAGGGGGGCTGCTCACTCATTCCCTCCTTCTCTTTCCTGGCCTGCCAGACTGCATGCTCAGACAAGGGTCTTTTATGGACTGGGGGGGTGGGGGGGAAGGAACCCTGCGCCGTTTTTTTTCTTTATTTTATTTAAAATACCTGGGTGTGGCAATTGCAACCGCAAGTGTGATTTGACTCTTTTTTTTTTTTTTTTTTTTTTCTTTAGAAATGTCAGTTTTACTGCAGCATGTTCTATACGTGCTACAGATGTGCCACTTTACAGGCAGCCTAAGGAAACCGCCCAGGCGCTATATTTATAGGAATTTTTCATTTTTATTGTTCCACTTTAAGCATCATTAAAATCACTGCTCCTTTAAAAAATAATATTTTTTTTGTTTGCATTGATACATGTCCACCAGGGCAGTACCTAGAACCCCATACCCCTTTTATAGCCAATTACTTGCATATATGCCTTCAAAATGGGGAATTTTGATGTCTCAGGTTTGGCTCTCGTAGACTTCAATGGATTTTGCGGTTCAAGGCCGAACTTTTCCCCCGTTCGGGAGCACTGCTGCAAACCGAACCGGGGGGTGTTTGGCCCATCTCTAATGTCTGGACCAAGGGTTAGTGTTAAATGTTAGGTTTAGGGATAAGGATTAGAGTTAGCATTAAATGCTAGGGATTAGGGTTAAGGGTTAGCGTTAAATGTTTGGGTTTGTGATAAGGGTTAAGATTAGTGTTAATTGTTACGGTTATGGATAAGGGTTGGCGTTACATTTTAAGAATAAGGGCTGGGGTTAGCGGTAAATGCTAGGGTTAGGAATAAGGGTTAGCATTAAATGCTAGGGTTAAGGGTTAGGGTTAGCATTAAATGCTAGGGTTAAGGGTTAGGGTTAGCATTAAATGCTAGGGTTAAGGGTTAGGGTTAGCATTAAATGCTAGGGTTAAGGGTTAGGGTTTGCATTAAATGTGCATTAAATGTTAGCGATAAGGTTTAGCGTTAATAGTTGGGGTTAAGGGTTAGGGTTAGCGTTAAATTATTAGGTTTAGGGATTGGGGTTAAGGGTTAGGATAAGCATTAAATGTTAGATTTAGGGATTAGGGTTACATGTTGGGGTTAGGGATAAGGGTTAGGCTTAGCATTCAATGCTAGGGTTAGGGTTCGCATTAAACATTATGGTTAAAGTTTTTAGTGATGAATTTTAGGGTTAGTGATAAGGGTTAGCATATAATGTTAGGGTTAGGGATAAGGGTTAGGGTTAAATATTAGGGTTAGCAATGAATGTTGGGGATAAGGGTTAATGGTTAGAGTAAGCCTTAAATGCTAGGGTTAGGGTTAAGAGTGGTAAATGCTAGGGTTAAGGGTTAGCATTAAACATTAGGGATTAGGGTTAAGGGTTAGGGTTGGTGTTAAATGCTAGGGTTAGGGATAAGGGTTAGGGTCAGTGTTAAATGTTAGGGTTAATGGTTAGGCTTAGCATTAAATGATCGGGTTAGGGAAAAGGGTTAGAGTTAATGGTTAGGGTTAGCATAAAATGTTATGGTTAAGGGTTAGGTTTAGTGATGAATCAGATCTTTGGTTCCTCGTGGGTGGGATTGGAGAATCTTCACGGAAGATTGAGGTTTATGAATAAAAATTGGTCCAGGTATATGTATTGTACGTATGAATGGGAGTTATTGATTTTAGATTGTAAGCTCCTTCAGGGCAGGGAGTGATATGAATGTACAGTATAGATGTAAAGAAATGCGTAAATTGATGGCGCTATATAAGTACCTACGATAATAATAATAAAACACATTATAGCAGCAGAAGATTGTATGTGATTGTCCATCCCGCCTTCCATTGTCACATATCCATCTCTTCTTATCTTTTGTGCCCCACAGGTTGCCCTATGCGGGGTACTTTGGCGGAGTCTCGGGGTTGAGTAAAGCTCAGTTCTTGAAGATAAACGGTTTCCCCAACGAGTACTGGGGCTGGGGGGGAGAAGATGACGACATTTACAACAGGTTGGTGAGATTTACTGCAATCTTATCCGGCAGATAGAAGTCTGAGCCGTCTACAGAGATTATTGTGCCGGAGAGACGGGAAAGGGCTGATGATGTCACAGATGTGTCCTCTGTATTATGTTTCATAAAGTTATTTTCTTGAATGATTCCTACCACAGCGCCCCCTGCATGCATACTGTGTCTGATATATATATATATATATATATATATATATATATATATATATATATATATATATATATATATATATATAATATAGATGGGGAGTTGGTGTCTCTGGGGGTATAATATAGACGGGGGGGTTCGTGTCCCGGGGAGTATAATATAGACGGGGGTATAATATAGATGGGGAGTTGGTGGCTCGGGGGGTATAATATAGACGGGGGGGTTGTGATTTGTGTCAGATGCCATTTATAATGGACATACATTGCAGCCGATACATTGTATGAAATGAATATAAATGTTTCTATCTCTGTTCTCCAGGATAACACTGAACGGTATGAAAGTTTCCCGACCCGACATCCGCATTGGACGATACCGGATGATCAAACACGAGCGAGATAAGCACAATGAACCCAATCCTCAACGGTAATTCATAATCGCCTCCACCTGCCTGCACCATCCTTCCTTCTCCACACTGCAACCCCCATCCCTCCATCCTTCCACCCCCCCCATCCCCCCATCCTTCCATCCCTCCATCCTTCCATCCCCCCATCCTTCCATCGCCCCCATCCCACCATCCCTCCATCAGTCTACGCTCCACATCCTCTGCTTCACCTAATCAATCTGCACTCTATCTTTCTTTTTTTCTTTATATAGTACTGTGCAGAAAGTTCTAGGCAGGTGTCAAGAAATGCTGTAAAGTAAGAATGATTTCAGAAATATATATATCTTAATTGTTTTTTTTTATCCATTTCCAAAATGCAAAGTGAGCAAACAGAAGAAAAATCTGAATCGGATTGATATTTGGTGTGACCACCCTTTGGTTTTAAACCAGCATCAATTCTTGCCCACTTTGTACACTTGTACAAAGTCAGAGATTTTGTAGGATTAGAGTCAGGCGTATGATTAACCAATTATGCCAAGCAGGTGCTAATGATCATCAATTCCATATGTAGGGTGAAACAGAGTTATAAACTGCAAACAGCAGCTGTGTAGGAGGCTTAAAACTGGATGAGGAACAGCCAAACTCTGCTACTAAGGTGAGGTTATGGAAGACTGTTTCATGTCATAGGTCATTCACCGTGGCAAGACTGAGCCCAGCAACAAGATACAAGGGAGTTATACTGAGTCAGTAGGGCCTCTCCCAAGCAAAGATTTAAAAGCAGACTGGGGGTTCAAGATGTGCTGTTCAAGCTCTTTTAAAGAAGCACAAAGAAACGGGCAACAGTAAGGAGCGAAGACGCAGTGGTTGGGTAACGTTGATGAGTGTAGACGCAGTGGTCAGCCAGCAGTTGAAAGACACATCATACTTGCCTTCCCTTCCACATTTGAAGATGCCCAGGAATGCCATAAGCACAGAACTAGTGGAAACCAGTAGGATCCAGGTACACTGGAGGAAACCAGTAGGTCCCAGGTACACTCATCTACTGTCCTGTGAAGTCTGGAGGAAACCAGTAGGTCCCAGTTACACCCGTTTACTGTCCAGAGAAGTCTGGAGGAAACCAGTAGGACCCAGATACCCCCATCTTCTGTCCAGAGACGTCTGGAGGAAACCAGTGGGACCCAGGTACCCCCATCAACTGTCCGGAGAAGTGGAAGAATTGTGGCCAAAAATCCTCCAAATTGGAAACAAGGCTAAGCGAAGAGAGTCAAAATGTGAAATGTTGACTGTAGCAGGAGGCAGTTTGTTGGAGGAAGGGTTGGAGAGAGCGGTACAATGAGTGTCTGCAGCTAACTGTGAAGTATGGTGGAGGTCCTTGCTGCAAATGGTGAGATTTGGAGGATCAATGGTGTCCTCAATGCTGAGAAATCCAGGCAGATACTTATTTCTCCATATTGTCATACCTTCAGGGAGGCGTGTGATTGGCCCCAAATTTATTCTGCAGTAGTACAACCACCCCAAGCATTCAGCCAATGTCATTAAGAACTATGTTCAGTGTAAAGAAGGAGAAGTTCTGGAAGTGAGGGTTTGGCCCCCCCAGAGCCCAGATCATCATGGAGCCTGTCTGGGATGAAGGAATGGAGGCAGCCGACATCCATAGAAGACCTGTGCTCAGTTCTCCAAGATGTACATAGAACAACCCACCTAGAGAGTTCCTTCACCAACTGTGTGCAAGTCTACCTAGAAGAAGGCAAGGGGGGGGGCACCCCAAAATATTGATTGGATTTGGATTTCTCTTCATTTACTTTCCATTTTCGTTGATAAAAATAAACTATTAACACTTCGATTTCTGAAAGCTTTCTTATACAGCATTAGCATCACATCTGCCTCCTATGACTTTTGCACAGTACTGTAGATATACTTGTATATCTCAAACAAATGTGGCCTTACATCCTTTGCATTGCTCTTGCTGTCCCTGGAGAGCTGTAGAGATATCACTGAGGTCCTACTAATTCAACAATTCTTTGCTTCTTTGCTTGTTGCTACCTTTTTACAGACTCTCTGCATACAAAGCAACCTTGGCTTCATGTTAGCTGTATATCTGGGTAAGCTCACATTGGGGTGTATACGGTAATAAAGGGGTGCTTGGGAGCCTCCTTTATATAACACCTGAAAATGGTGCAGATGGTCACTATTAAAGTCCTGAACCTCCCGTGGTAGACTTTGTTTTGTACATGGATCCAAATACTTTACAGAAGGCATGTGCTCTATAGACATGATCAATCCCATCAGCCGGATACGAGGAAATGTCCACCTTCTGCTTCTATTATCGGAGTCCTGTTATGATCTGCACCCCCAGACTGCACTTCCAACCTCTGCACCTCACTTGTCCCTGCACCCCCAAACCTCTTCACCTTTCCAAAGTCTGCACCTCCCTGTCCTTGCACCCCCAAATCTCTTCACCCCCCCCCCCAACCTCTGCACCTCCCTGTCCCTGCACCCCCAAACCTCTTCACTCCTCCTAATTCCGCTCCTCACTTGTCCCTGCACACCCAACAACCAGTCTCTGCACCACCTTGTTCCTGCACCCCCCCTCCAGCTCTGCACCTCCCTGTCCCCCTGACATCCACACCTCCCTGTCCCTGCACCCCCTCCCCAAACTCTGCACTTCCCTGTCCCTACACCCCCAAACCTCTTCACCCCGCCAAAGTCTGCAACTCCCTGTCCCTGCAACCCCCCCCCCCCCCCCAACCTCTGAACCTCACTTGTCCCTGCATCCCCAAACCTCTTCACCCCTCAGAATTCTGGACCTCCCAGTCCCTGCACACCCAACAATCAGTCTCTGCACCACCTTGTCCCTGCACCCCCCCCTCCAACTCTGCACCTCTTTGTCCCCCTGACATCCACACCTCCCTGTCCCTGTACCCCCTAACCTCTGTACCCCTGCAGACTCTGCACTTCCCTCTCCCTGCACCCCCAACCTCTGTGCACCCCCAACCTCTGCACCCCTGCAAACTCTGCACTTCCCTGTCCCTGCACCCTTCCAGTCTTTTCACCCCCCTATCCCAGAACCCCACAACCTCCACACCCTCTCCAAGTTCTGCACTTCCTTTCCCTGCATCCCCTGCCCCTGAGTTCTACACCCCACTATTCCTGCAGCCCCTAATCTGCACTTACCTGTGACTGCACACCCAACTTCCCCAAATTCTAAACCCTCTCAAACACAGCACCCTAACCTCTGCACCCCTCACTCTCTGCACTTCCCTGTCCCTGCACCCCTGCAAACCCTGCACTTCCCTGTCCCCGCACCCCTCCAATCTCTGCAGCCTCCCTAAACGCTGCACTTCCCTGTCCCTGCACCCCCAACCTCTGCACCCCCCCCCCCCCCTAACTCTGCACTTCCCTGTCCCTGCACCTCTCCAATCTCTACACCCCCCCTCCCCCCCAACTCTGCACTTCCCTGTCCCTGCACCTCTCCAATCTCTGCAGCCTCCCTAAACTCTGCACTTCCCTGTCCCTGCACCCCCAACCTCTGCACCCCCCCCCCAAACTCTGCACTTCCCTGTCCCTGCACCACTGTACTTCCTTGTCCCTGCATTCTTCCAATCTCTGCACCCCCCTATCCCAGAACCCCTCAACCTCTGCAGCCTCCCCAAATTCTGCCCTTCCTTCTCCCTGCATCCCCCACCCTGAATTCTGCACCCGTCTCCTTAACCACTACACCCCACTATTCCTACAGCCCCAAATCTGAACTTCTCCGACCCTGCACACCCAATCTCCCCAAATTCTAAACCCTCTCGAACACAGCACCCCAACCTCTGCACCCCTCAACCTTTGCACTTCCCTGTCTTTGTATCCCCAACCTCTGCAACCCCCCCAACTAACGCTGCACTTCCCTGTCTTTGTACCCTACCCGTGTCCCCTCTCCCAGCCTCTGCACCCTCTGTACCTCTCTGTTACTGCATCCCCCCAACCTCTGTAAAGGTTGCACCTCCTTGACCCTGCACACCCACCCCAAATTTTACACCCCCCCCCCTCAACCACTGCACTCCACAGTCTATGTGCCCCTAAACTTTGCACCACATTTCACCCCATGCCCCCCCAAAAAACATTTTTATTTGCACACTACCTCCTAAAATTCTGCTCACCCAGTGCACCCCACTGTCTCTGCACCTCTCTACAACCCCTCACCGGTCTACCCCTCCAGTCTTGATCCCCTTGCTTTCTGCACCCCCAGATTTGCCCCCCCCTGGCTGGAATAGCGTGTCTGTTCGCTGGGTCACCTTCACACGTCTATGAACGGTGCGTCCTCATCCTGGTCTATAAATCTAAGACGCCGGATTGGGTGATCATGTCTATGAGGTACCCGCAGGCATTTCTGGGGGGAAACACATTTACACAGAATTGTAAAACCTCTTCTGATGTTCAGACAATGAGGGGGGGATGGTGGAAGCTGGTCGCTATCTACATATCAGAGCATCTCTATATCTGAGACTTCTGCAGAGATCTGTAGAGGAATCTGAACAGACATGAAAGCTTTTCTATTCTCCATAAGTGACATTTTCATGTCTGGCACGGCTTCGAGGTGTACAATAAATTGATGTATTTATAGGGATGGCAGCACCCTCTAGTGGAGCAGATATGCAGCGGGGGCCCCTTTAATGAGTTCAGCCAAGAATGGTCAGAGAGGGATTCCTCCTTATAGAAGACCGGCTCAGAATATTTCATCATGGAAGGAAGTAATCCCTACGCAGCACCTGATAGGACGATCTGTAATCATAATCCCTTTCTGGGTGACCCCCCCAGAGATCTATGTGTGCCGAGAAGCTTCGCTTATTCATTAGCACAGAAATAGAAACAATTTATATCTCCAGCGCTCTATGGGACCTAAAATTGTCTTCAGAGTTCATCACCAAGTCACCCTAATTACATGATTCATTGACATCACATACTTGTGTAACTTTCCCGGCAATTGTTACTTCCGAAGGAATATCGCTACATTGTATCCGCACTTCATTCAGATCGATTCTGGGAGGAGCCTAAAAGATGTATTTATACAAGGCTAAACAATTATTAAATGGAGTCTCCTGCTATATATGCTGAGATAGACCCCCTCTCATTGAGATATGAGTGTATACTTCATTCCTCCACACTTGTTGTACAGAATAATAAATAGCAAAGACACTTTACATCTGTAGACAAAGCGCTTGGGAATCCCGATCTGCAGTCTTCACCAGAACTAAGCCTGGAGTACAGGCCTATACAGATCCACAGAGGACCTTCACCCAACCCACCCACCCCCCCCTCCCCCCTCGGTGATACCTGCTGAGTTACCCTCCCGGATACTCTCCTTGTTCCACCTCCATAGATGGATTACCACATTCTCAACCAGGGTTTCTCCAGAGGTTGCTGGGGGTTCCTCGAGCTGTGGCTGATTGACCTCCCATCTGATGGTGCCTCCATAGTTCTGGGACCAACACCACTTGGCAGTGCCAACTACACAACTCCAATGATCTTTAAAGCAGTGGTTCCCAACTCCTGCCCTCAGGACCTACTAACAGGCCAGGCTTGCAAGATAATTTAAAAATATATCACAGGTGATATCATTTGCTGCTCGGTAATTGCAGTATTCTAGTCTTAATCTCCCCAAAGTAATACTTAAAATCTGGCCTGTTAGTGGGTCCTGAGGACAGGAGTTGAGAACCACTGCTTTAAAGGATATTCTTCCCACTGATCACCAATGTAAGGAACATTCTTCCCACTGATCACCAATGTAAGGAACATTCTTCTCACTGATCACCAATGTAAGGAACATTCTTCTCACCGATCACCAATGTAAGGAACATTCTTCTCACTGATCACCAATGTAAGGAACATTCTTCTCACTGATCACCAATGTAAGGAACATTCTTCTCACTGATCACCAATGTAAGGGACATTCTTCTCACTGATCACCAATGTAAGGAACATTCTTCTCACTGATCACCAATGTAAGGAACATTCTTCTCACTGATCACCAATGTAAGGAACATTCTTCCCACTGATCACCAATGTAAGGAACATTCTTCCCACTGATCACCAATGTAAGGAACATTCTTCTCACTGATCACCAATGTAAGGAACATTCTTCTCACTGATCACCAATGTAAGGAACATTCTTCTCACTGATCACCAATGTAAGGAACATTCTTCTCACTGATCACCAATGTAAGGGACATTCTTCTCACTGATCACCAATGTAAGGAACATTCTTCTCACTGATCACCAATGTAAGGAACATTCTCCTCACTGATCACCAATGTAAGGGACATTCTTCCCACTGATCACCAATGTAAGGAACATTCTTCTCACTGATCACCAATGTAAGGAACATTCTTCCCACTGATCACCAATGTAAGGAACATTCTTCCCACTGATCACCAATGTAAGGAACATTCTTCTCACTGATCACCAATGTAAGGAACATTCTTCTCACTGATCACCAATGTAAGGAACATTCTTCTCACTGTTCACCAATGTAAGGAACATTCTTCTCACTGATCACCAATGTAAGGAACATTCTTCTCCACTGATCACCAATGTAAGGAACATTCTTCTCACTGTTCACCAATGTAAGGAACATTCTTCTCCACTGATCACCAATGTAAGGAACATTCTTCTCACTGATCACCAATGTAAGGAACATTCTTCCCACTGATCACCAATGTAAGGAACATTCTTCTCCACTGATCACCAATGTAAGGAACATTCTTCTCACTGATCACCAATGTAAGGAACATTCTTCTCCACTGATCACCAATGTAAGGAACATTCTTCCCACTGATCACCAATGTAAGGAACATTCTTCTCACTGATCACCAATGTAAGGAACATTCTTCTCACTGATCACCAATGTAAGGAACATTCTTCTCACTGATCACCAATGTAAGGGACATTCTTCTCACTGATCACCAATGTAAGGAACATTCTTCTCACTGATCACCAATGTAAGGAACATTCTTCTCACTGATCACCAATGTAAGGGACATTCTTCTCACTGATCACCAATGTAAGGGACATTCTTCTCACTGATCACCAATGTAAGGAACATTCTTCTCACTGATCACCAATGTAAGGAACATTCTTCTCACTGATCACCAATGTAAGGAACATTCTTCTCACTGATCACCAATGTAAGGGACATTCTTCTCACTGATCACCAATGTAAGGAACATTCTTCTCACTGATCACCAATGTAAGGAACATTCTTCTCCACTGATCACCAATGTAAGGAACATTCTTCCCACTGATCATCAATGTAAGGAACATTCTTCTCACTGATCACCAATGTAAGGAACATTCTTCTCACTGATCACCAATGTAAGGAACATTCTTCTCACTGATCACCAATGTAAGGGACATTCTTCTCACTGATCACCAATGTAAGGAACATTCTTCTCACTGATCACCAATGTAAGGAACATTCTTCTCACTGATCACCAATGTAAGGAACATTCTTCTCACTGATCACCAATGTAAGGGACATTCTTCTCACTGATCACCAATGTAAGGAACATTCTTCTCACTGATCACCAATGTAAGGAACATTCTTCTCACTGATCACCAATGTAAGGGACATTCTTCTCACTGATCACCAATGTAAGGAACATTCTTCTCACTGATCACCAATGTAAGAGGTATTTTTCCAACTGCAAAGTCTGCTCCTGACCTAAACCTGGGGTACAGGCTGATGTAGTCCACAGGGGAGTGTTGTGCTGTGTTACACTACGGGATACTCTCCTTGTTTGGCCCAGCATCTACAGATAGATTACTGTAGACATTCCCAACCAGGTTTCGTCAAGAGGTTATTAGGGGTTCCTTGAGCTGTGGCTGATTGACCTCCCATGTGATGGTGCCTGCCTAGTTCTGGAGCCAAGCCATGTGGCAGAACCATCTGCAGGACACCATTCATCAACAAAGTCACGTGATCACCAAAGGGTTAGGATCAGCGATAGGGTCACAAGAACAGGTCCAGGATAGCCCTTGGGAGCCATTTAAAGCCCATTGCACCCCTGAACAAAACACCACCATCATTTATAGTTATCAATTGACTGCGATGCATTGCACTGTAATATCCAACTTTCCATGAAATGTCTGAATATTCAACGAAATTTCGGCAAAGCGAGAGCTCCTAGTCTGGCTCATCCTCATTCCAAATTTAAAACCCATTTTTCTTCTTTTTTTCAGGTTCACGAAGATCCAAAACACAAAAGTGACCATGAAAAAGGACGGCATCAACTCCTTGCACTACCGCGTCATCCACTTCGCCAAATTCGCCATGTACACGAACATCACAGTGGATATCGGCAAGCCGCCTCCGCGACCGGCTCGGGGGTGACGGACTTCAATGGCCGCTCCATGGTACTCTGTCTTCTCAACCTCCTCGGAGGCCTACTGGGGGTGGTCTTCTGAGCAGATGAACTGACGCAGACTCTCACCACCAGCGGGGCCCCCCCCCCGCTCTGGGATCTTCCGGCTGGACAACGGAGCTCCGTCTGGTTACTCTCACCAATCCATGATCCGCTATTCCTGTGGTGCAGTTAGGTGGTTCCTCAGAAGATGGTTGGGAGGTGCACCACGAATGGTGATCTACTGTGATCTGCCCCGAACGCTCGCCGTGCGCAGACAATACGCTGGAAGCATTTTGTCACTTTCTCGTTTCTCACAAATGTATCATTTGTCTTTTTATAAGCTGAGTCTTCTTCTTTTTGTGTTGTTTTCATCTTTGGACGCGTTGTTGGGTGAACGTTTCACCGGGAAACTTCAGGGCAGCTATAGGGGGGTGAGCGTGCTGTCGCTGATGATGTCACCGATGATGCAATGTATGTTGTGGAATGTTTAGTTGGCTTCCCACCAGTCCCAAGGGAGCATTTGAACCGGAGCAGGAAACGCAGATATCGCACCCATCCTCCGCCCTCCGGAACCGACACCTGGTATTACCACTACCCAGTTTTGAGGAAGTTAATGTAAATGGACGGTGCCAAGTTTCGTGCCCGTTTTGTGCAAATTTACAATTTTGAGTCTTAGATTTCTCAATTATTGTTCCACAGTCCAGAGGGGATCACACACACTGCTGGGTGCAAAGCTTGATGCTGATCCCACCATTTATGGTGGAGGTGGCTCTACATGTTGGTTGGGGTTTCCTATGGAGTCTTTACACTCGCAACATCTCTCTGTCTGTATGTGGCT
Source organism: Aquarana catesbeiana (assembly GCF_042186555.1). Classification (NCBI taxonomy): domain Eukaryota; kingdom Metazoa; phylum Chordata; class Amphibia; order Anura; family Ranidae; genus Aquarana; species Aquarana catesbeiana. Next base: position 343,609,694 of record NC_133330.1, read on the forward strand.
CCACCCATTACTGTAATTTATGCACAAAGCCATTGTGTCCAAGTCCTGCTACGCACTCTGCAGGTGACTTCGCCTTTCCCCTCCCCCACATTAATTTTCTTTGTTGAGTAATAAATATTCAGAGGTATTGTATTATAACTCTGTTTAATGATAATGATTCAAAAGCACATAACATCCCCCCACCTCAAAATTTTGTCATGGCACCCCTTCGCGGTCAGGGCGGAGATTTGCGGTCTTTACGTTCTGTCCCGGTCTTATCGGTTTCACGTGTTTCAGCTGGTGGAGATGGTTTTCTATAAATGAACCTTAACCAGGACATGCATGAGAACCCTTTACAGATATACACAGGCCATGCATGTAGTTTATACACATTTATTGGGCAGGTGTGAAATGGGCCTTATTTTTGAATATCAGCATGTGGGCAGCGTTTGAGCGAGAGATACGATTATCCGACAAATGAGGACTCGCTGCCTTATCTCCCTGGAGAAGGAGAGATGGAGCTGTAAGGGAAATTTGTGCCAGGTGCTGCCAAATTTGGTGCCAGGCGAAAAATGCTGAGTGGAGAGCTGAGGCCTGGGAGTAAGTGGGGTGGAGATCTGAGGCCTGGGAGTAAGTGGGGTGAAGATCTGAGGCCTGGGAGTAAGTGGGGTGGAGATCTGAGGCCTGGGAAGAAGTGGGGGGAGATCTGAGGCCTGGGAAGAAGTGGGATGGAGAGCTGAGGCCTGGGAAGAGGGTGAGTGGGAGGCTGAAGCCTGGGAAGATGGTGGAGGGTGGAGAGCTAAGGTCTACGGAGATGGCGGATGGAGGGCTGAGGCCTGGAAAGATGGCTAATGAAGATCTGAGGTCTTCAAAGATGGCGGGGGGGAGAGCTGATGTCTACGAAGATGGTGGGTGGGGGGCTTAAGCCTTGGAACACAGTGAGTAGGAGGATGGTGGATGGAGAGTTGAGGCCTGGGAAGAGGGTGAGCAGGAGGCTGAAGCTTTGGAAGATAACAGATGAAGGGCTGAGGCTTGCAAAGATGGAGGGAGGAGAGCTGAGGTCTACAAAGATGGCGGGTGGATGGCTGAGGCAAGGGAATTGATGTGGGATGGGAGGGTTGATGCCTGGGAAGATAGTGAATGGAGAGCTAAGGCCTGGGATGATGTGGGGTGGAGGGATGAGGCCAGGGAACAGGGTGTGCTGGAGGCTGAAACCTGGGAAGATGGCGAGTGGAGGGCTGAGGCCTGGGAAGATAGAGGGCTAAGGCCTGGGAAGATGTTGGGTGGAGAGTTGAGGTCAGGGAAGATGGCGGGTGGAGGGTTGAGGCTTGGGAAAATAGCAAAGGGCTGAGGCCTGAGAAGATGGTTAGGGAGGGGCTGTGGTCTGGGAAGATGGCAGATGGATGAAGGAGGCCTAGGAAGATGGTAGGTGAAGGACTGAGGCCTAGGAAGAGGTCAGGTGGAGATCTGAGGTCTACAAAGATGGTGGCTGGAGGACTGAGGCTTGAAAAGATGAAGAGCTGAGGCCTGGGAAGTGGGCGGGCGGAGAGCTGAGGCCTGGGAAGTGGGCGGGCGGAGAGCTGAGGCCTGGGAAGATGGGGGACGGAGAGCTGAGGCCTTGAAAGTGGACCGGCGAAGGACTGAGGCCTGGAAAGATGAAGGGCTGAGGCCTGGGAAGTGGGAAGATGGCGGGAGGAGAGCTGAGCCCTGGGAAGATGGGAGGCTGAAAGCTGAGGCCTGGGAAGATGGCAGGTGTAGGGCACCTTGGGTTGTCTCTGGGAAGATGTTGTTCTGCAGTGGGGTGGAGTGCGTAATGGAAATGGCACACTGTAAGTCAGACACAGAAGGCCGCTCCCTCTGCAGCGGTGGGATGGAGACTGCTTGCTCTGTAGGTGAGGATGTAAAGTGTTGCTGTGCAATGCTATTTGGGGGGGTTGCTTTGGTCGGGTGATTGATTTTCCTTGCACCTGAGGATTCAATGCGGCAATTCTGGGGCCAGTTATTTAAATTACAAGAAAAAAAGGTAACCGCCTGATTCCTGTTGGCGCCCTCTACCGGGGCTCATTCACACCTCAGCGTTTTAATTGCAGCATAACGCAGCCCTATGGAAGACGCTGAAAAGCAATCCCCAAGTAGATTTTGAGGTGAGAAATGCGGAGTCAGAATGTTTCCTATTGGCAGCTTGAAGTCACATGGTAATATCACAGCCAGTAGGAGAGTGTTGGCAGGTCCGGTATGAGAATGTGAAATGAAATGCTGAATATCTGGGAATGTATCATATTTAGAAACGGGTGTAACTAAACCGATTTGTGAGTTAGTTGAGCAATCAGCATATCGCCACAATGTGCAGGAACGTTTGTTCTAATATATTCATTCTTTTCCCAATCAGTGTATATCATATCCCCCCCCCCCCCCCCCCCGGAGTATCAGGCTGAATGTACAGCGGCACTGCCAGACTCATCAATTTTGATTCACTGATGCATTTCGCATTTCTCTGGCGTCACCCATCCCCCGAGGGCCCAGGAATCAGGCGGGATCCATGTGGGTTGATGAATAGAATTGATCTAATTGTTAGACGAGGTGCAGTTTGCAGGAAGAGCGGAATATTCCTGTACAAAACACAGGTTAAAGCGAGCAGCCCCCCCCCCCACGGCTGGTAGAAGTGGCTTGGTGTGGCACGGTGAGGGGTGGCTGCTACGTGGCTGGCGGGAGGGGGGAGCGGGAGGAGGGTCTCTGTATTTTGGATGCTTCTTATAATTGTTTTTCTATAATTGCGTGATCGGGGGTTTGCAGAGAAAACGTAATTATTGCCTTTACAGTTTTTTATAAAATAAACCTGAAAAAGAGAACCGGTCGTGTCTTCTGTTCTGTCGGCCTCATCACTCGAATCCCCCAAAAGTCTCATTTATATTTCCGTTTCCATTTGGAGGGGCAATGGTGGGAACATGGGGGCGGGGTGGTACGAAAACTCTGGCCGATCATCCTGAGATCTGCACCCGGAAGACCATTTTCTTAAAGAATCGTGTGCTTGCTGAGCAAATGGTGAAATTTAGCACTGATTTAGAGCACAGAATATATCTATAACACATTTGCATATCTGTCAGTCCAGCGAAACCTCATGGAAATTACATACATTCAAATGGTGCAAAATCGAATGTTCTAAGACTAAAATTCTCTGTAGATTGAATGTGTGAATGGGGAATATACCACATTATAACCACTAGATGGAGCCGAGGTGCAGGGAATATACCACATTATGGCCACTAGATGGAGCCGAGGTGCAGGGAATATACCACATTATGGCCACTAGATGGAGCTGAGGTGCAGGGAATATACCACATTATGGCCACTAGATGGAGCTGAGGTGCAGGGAATATACCACATTATGGCCACTAGATGGAGCTGAGGTGCAGGGAATATCCCACATTGAGGCTACTAGATGGAGCGTATAATAAGCATATATTGATTGGTTTGCGCAAAAGTTATAGCGTCTACAAACTATGGGAAAAATTTATGGCTATATTATGGCATTTTTATATATTTTTTTTTTCTTTTTTACTAGTAATGGCGGTGATCAGCGATTTTTATCGGGACTGCGACATTGCAGCGGACAGATCGTACACTTTGACACACATTTATGTCCACTGACATTTATACAGCGATTGGTGCTATAAAAATGCACCAATTTACTGTATAAATGTCACTGACGGGGAAGGGGTTAACACTAGGGGGCGATCAAGGGGTTAAATGTGTGTCCTAGTTAGTGTTTCTTAGAACCCTTTCACACTGGAGGTGTTTTCCAGGCACTTTAGCGCTAAAAATAGCGCCTAGCGGGGGGGGCTAAAAGAGCCCCGCTAGCAGCTGAAAAGCGCCTTTAAAATGACGGTAAAGCGTCACTAATACTAGCGACGCTTTACCGCTAATGCGGCCACGCTGCCAGTGTGAAAGGGCTCTAACTGTATGGGGATGTGATTGACTGGGGGAGGAGACATATTGCTGTTCCTACCTACTAGGAACAAACGATATGTCTCCTCTTCCCTGTCAGAACTGGGATTTGTGTGTTTACGCACACAAATCTCCGTGCTGGCTCTCGTGCCCACAATCGCCACCAGCCACCCGCGATGCGCATTGGGTCCCCCACGAGAGCCACACGTCTGCCGGCCACGCGCATTGGGTCCCCTGCCGTGCAGCGGACCCCACAACAAGGGAACAACAACATATAACTAAAGGCAAAAGTTCCAGAGGTCAGGCAGTGATGGACGAGAAGGCCCGGCTCGCAGTGGTGTGCAGTCATGTTGGAACAGGAAGGGGCTGTCCCCAAACTGTTCCCACAAAGTTGGGAGCATGAAATTGTCCAAAATGTCTTGGTATGCTGACCCCTTAAGAGTTCCCTTCACTGGAACTACGGGGCCAAGTCCAACCCCTGAAAATCAACCCCCACACCATAATCCCCCCTCCCCCCACACCATAATCCCCCCTCCCCCCACACCATAATCCCCCCTCCACCAAATGATTTGGACCACAAAGCAAGGTCCATAAAGACATGGATGAGCGAGTTTGGGGTGGAGGAACTTGACTGGCCTGCACAGAGTCCTGACCTCAACCTGATAGAACACCTTTGGGATGAATTAGAGCGGAGATTGTGAGCCAGGCCTTCTCGTCCAACATCAGTGCCTGACCACACGAATGGGCTTCTGGAAGAATGGTCAAACATTCCCATAGACACCCTCCTAAACTCATGTGCGTGTAAAGGCGGGTGTCCCAATACTTTTGGTAAGATAGTGTATATAGGGTACAAGGTAATATCTGGGTTTGCAGAGGCATTTGATGCACACAGAGTAGATTTATATCCTTTTTTGGTTAATGAGGAACATATTTATGAATTAAATTGTTTGCCTGTTCAGCTTTAACCTACCAGGATGGTTCAGGAAGAGACCCATATAAATGCTGGAAGAACATAATAACCAATAATTGTGTATTTCTGGCCAAAGTCCCTCCCCATCCTGCCCCGCCCCCCTCCCCCGCCTCATCCCTGGAAATATCTGTCTTGTGGGAAGAAGGGAACATTGGTCTGGATTCCTCATGGAAGGTCATCATTGGGACGGGAGACTCTTCATCTCAGAGAAGAGAAGTTACCGTATAGAATTAAAGACTCGGAATCGGCTACAAAAGACTCATTTTATTGTTAGAAATTTCCTGCGTCCTCCCACCGCCGTTCCTCGCCCCGCGTTCCAGAGACGGGCGTTCTATAATCAGCTCATACAAGTCATAAAACACATTGATGTATTTTCCAGAGATTTGTCCAGCGCGTTTCCACCACATTTTCCCCAAACGTTTCGCATCTAATTTGTGGACGGAAAACCGTAATAAAATTCTCTGGGTGACCTTCAACACACCTGACTGTGCGGCGTCATACGCGGCTCTGCCGGATGGGGCAATCTGTCCGTAGCTATAAAGAGGAAATCTAGAAAGAACTTTACCAAGTCTCCTCAGTCCTCGTACCTCATCTCGTACCATGACCTGCGTCAAACTAAACTAAATAAAAGGTCGTCCGAATCACCCCAGAAACTCTACAGATTTCTTATTTTGTGAATATAATGTCGTACTCATAGTCAGAATTGTGGCAAACATACTATAGGGACTTAAATTGGAGAGTCCCTAAGTGAATGGAGGGTGGGTGTAGCTAGGCTGTAGTCAGCCTGAGCTATGAATATGTTATCTGTGCTCACTAGGGTTCTCCTAAACTCAGGATATTTCTCCCTTGGTTAGTGTGAGAAGATAAAATGTATTGAGTTAGGAATATATATCAACCTTGGCCAGTCACTGAGGGTGGTATTCCATTGATGTGAGCTGAGGGAAAAAGTTACATAATTGGAGCAACTTCCTAGAAGGGTCTTTGCCTCCCAGGCTTGGCTTGGTGAGGATGTCAATGCAGAGGTCATGCCTCCTAGGCTTGGCTTGGTGAGGATGTCAGTGTAGAGATCTTGCTTCCTAGGCTTGGTGTGGCTTGAATGTCAATGTAGAGGTCTTGCCTCCTAGGCTTGGTGTGGTGAGTATGTCAATGTAGAGGTCTTGCCTCTTAGGCTTGGCTTGGATGTCAGTGTAGAGGTCTTGCCTCCTATGCTTGGTGTGGTGAGGATGTCAGTGTAGAGATCTTGCCTCCTATGCTTGGTGTGCTGAGGAGGATGTCAATGTAGAGGTCTTGTCTGCTAGGCTTGATGTGTTGAGAATGTCAGTGTAGAGGTCTTGCTTCCTAGGCTTGGCGTGGTGAGGATTTCAATGTAGAGGTCTTGACTCCTAGGCTTGGCGTGGTGTGGATTTCAATGTAGAGGTCTTGTTTGCTAGGCTTGATGTGATGAGAATGTCAGTGTAGAAGTCTTTGCCTCGTAGGGTTGGTGAGGTGAGGATGTCAGTGTAGAGGGCTTGCCTCCTAGGCTTGGCCTGATGAGGATGTCAGTGTAAAGGGCTTGCCTCCTAGGCTTGGCCTGATGAGGATGTCAGTGTAAAGGGCTTGCCTCCTAGGCTTTGGGTGATGAGAATGTCAGTGTGGAGATCTTTACCTCGTAGGGTTGGTGTGGGAAGGATGTCAGTGCTGAGGTTTTCATCTCCTAGATTTGACATAGAGAGTGTAGAGGTTTTGGCCTCCTAGGGTTGGTGTGGTGAGGATATCAGTGTAGAGGTCTTGCTCCTAAGCTTGGTCTGATGAGGATGTAAATGTAGAGGTCTTTGCATCCTAGGGTGGGTGTGATGAGGTTTGAGGTTGCCAGTGGGGGGGGGGGGGGGGGGAGCCAGGGTAAGGAAGGGCTTTTGTTCTCTTGGAAGACCCAAACCTAGGCCCAAGAAATCTGTGGCTGCTTGTGTATGGTCAGAGGACCAGAATCCTGTTGGTCGGTGGTTACTGATTATTAGGACCACCAGTAATTGCTGAACGGGAACTCATAAAGGGCTGTTACCAAGTTTCATGCAAATAGATGGCCTGTGATTTTTTTGCTGTTTTTGGGAGTATTACAGCACCTTGAAAAAGTATTCATACCCCCTGAAATTTTCCACATTTTATCATGTTACAACCAAAAACGTAAACATATTTTATGTGATAGACCAACACAAAGTGGCACATAATTGTGAAGTGGAAGGAAAATGATAAATGATACAAATAAATATGTGAAAAGTGTGTGGGGGGGGGGGTATTTGTATGGCGCCCCCCGGAGTCAATACTTTGTAGAACCGCCTTTCGCTGCAATTACAACTGCAAGTCTTTTTGAGGATGTCTCTACCAGCTTTGCACATCTAGAGAGGGACATTTTTGCCCATTCTTCTTTGTAAAATATCTCAAGCTCTGTCAGATTGGATGGAGAGCGTCTGTGAACAGCAATTTTCAAGTCTTGCCACAGATTCTCAATGTGATTTAGGTCTGGACTGTGACTGGGCCATTCTAGCACATGAATATGCTTCCATCAACTCTGACCAGCTTCCCTGTCCCTGCTGAAGAAAATCATCCCCACAACATGATGCTGCCACCACTATGTTTCACACATAACGTTTTGCTTTTAGGGCAAAAAGTTGAATTTTGGTCTCATCTGACCAGATCACCTTCTTCCACATGTTTGCTGTGTCCTCCACATGGCTTCTCACAAACTACAAACAGGACTTCTTATGACTTTCTTTCACCAATGTCTTTCTTCTTGTCACTCTTCCATAAAGGTCAGATTTGTGGAGAACACGACTAATAGTTGTCCTGTGGACAGATTCTCCCACCTGAGCTGTGGATCTCTGCAGCTCCTCCAGAGTTACCATGGACCTCTTGGCTCTTCTCTGAAGAATGTTCTCCTTGCCCGGCTGGTCAGTTTAGGTGGACGGCCATGTCTTGGTAGGTTTGCAGTTGTGCCATACTCTTTCCATTTTCCGATGATGGATTGAACAGAGCTCCATGAGATGTTCAAAGCTTGGGAGATTTTTTGTATAACCTAACCCTGCTTTATACTTCTCCACAACTTTATCCCTGACCTGTCTGGTGTGTTTCTTGCCCTCCATGATGCTGTTTGTTAACTAAGGTTCTCTAACAAACCTCTGCGGGCTTCACAGAACAGCTGTATTTATACTGAGATTAAATGACACACAGATGGACTCTATTTACTAATTAGGTGACTTCTAAAGGCAATCGGTTCCGCTAGATTTTAGTTAGGGGTATCAGAGTCAAGGGGGCTGAATACAAATGCCCCCCAACACTTTTCACATATTTATTTGTAAAAAATTTGGAAAACCATTTATCATTTTTCCTTCCACATCACAATTATATGACACTTTGTGTTGGTCTATCACATAAAATTCCAATAAAATACTTTTATGTTTTTGGTTGCAACATGACAAAATGTGGAAAATGTCAAGGGGTATGAATACTTTTTCAAGGCACTGTATGTGCCCTGAATCTCCACAAGTTATTCTGCAAATGGAAACTTTGAAACCAAAGGGGACTGAAGCCTAACTGCTGCCATTGGTGGGTTGGAGAGCTGCAGGGTTTCTCAAAGGGCGGGTCACTGTTAGAAAGGGCACGGCAGCCCAATACATTTCCAGCAGCTTCCTCGAGGGTCCTCTCTACACTACAAAATGCTGCTTTCCGGACCCGGCTGTGGCACTGACTGTGGGAATGGTTCAACCTGTTGGAGTTTGGAGCACCTGTTGACCCTTAGAGATGTACAGTAATTAAAACTGAAGAGGAGTTCTTCCCTATTGTGAGAGTGACCCTAGGCCACAAACTATAAAATAAGAGGAACACTTAGGTTGGACTTGATGTGTCTTTTTTTCGACCTCACCTACTATGTAACTATGTAACTTGGGGCTGATTCTATATTTAGGGTCGGAACTGTCACCAAACGACCTATAGACTGTGAATAAGATATAAGACAGAAGATGATAGGAATACTAATAAGGTCACCCCATGTCCGCCATGTTGTACAATCGGTGAGATATTGGCATTACAAGGGGGGACCAAAGAGCTGGAGATCAGCCGTGTCTGTGGCCTTTGCCCTCTACGAGTTCTCTTGGCCCTCCTGTGGGTGGCAGTTCTTGGTCTTCTCACACTTGGCCAGGCGGTTCCCTTCCCAGTAGCCCACATCCTGCCCATCGTGGCAGCGGCACTTGGTGCAGGAGTCCACCCAGACGTACTGCCCCGCCGGGATGACCCGCTTCTGGGTGGCATCGGCATAACAATTCGGACCTGCAAGGGGGGGAAAAGGGAGACGAGTTCAAATCCACTTTCATCTCCTATTGATTGCAGTTCTCAGGTGACTACACAGCAATTATTTGTTACAGATCTTTGTAGAGCGCCATCAGTTTACACAGTGCTGTACATCAGTCCCTGCCCCCAAGGAGCTTTCAATCCCACAGGGCCAACAGACCTACCAGCAAGTCTTTGGTATGCAGGAAGAAAACTCACACCAGCACAGGGAGAACATCCAAACTCCATGCAGACAATGTCCTGACCAGAATTTGAAGTGATGACCTGAGTGTTTAGCAGCAAAACCTGCACAGGTTACGCTGCCCCTCTTGTATGTTTTGTCATCCTACTTGTATGTTTTGTCATCCCCTTGTATGTTTCGTCACCCCCCCTTTTATATTTCGTCATCCTCAGGAGATAGACCCCATCATATTTCGTTGGCCATTTTTCTGTGCTGATCAGACTCTGAGATGTAGCAAAACATAAGAGGCTCATCTAGGGATATGTGTACCCCCACCCCCAACACAGGAATTCACAGCGCCCCCCCCCGATGGTCTCCATCTTCTACATTTGGAATAAATGCAATTGATGGAATCAAATTGACTTGTGTCATGCAAAAGGCCCATTTAGGGCTTGTTCGGGGGAGGGAAACCCTGTGGCCCTACCCCCTTAAAAAGGATCTTCAGGCTCTGTGAAGAAAATTAAAAGTCAGCAGCTAAAACACTACCTAAAAGGCCAAATACCTGTCCAGGGATCCAGCCCTGTCCTCAGCCGGGCCGGTTCTTCATCGGTCTTTGGTCCCCGGTGCCGGCAGGTTTACTAAGGGAGGTGAGTCATGACTCCTTGCGGCTGCAAAGCCGGCTTCCCACTGTGCATGTGCAAGCTGCGCTTTGTGAATGGACCTGCAGCCTTCTGGGACCTGTGATGTGTCTCAGACGGGTGCAGGCAAAGAGGGGGAAGGAGGAGGAGGATAACTTCCATCATAGATCGCCCTACAGTGAGCAAAGCACAAGTAAATGAGGCCTTGGACCTGATTTGTTACTGTTCATGCATCAACATGCGCTCTGCCCTGCGCCAATGTGCGTTGCTATAGGCAGCTTATTCAGTTTGACCCGTAGATTCAGCCAGAATCGGACACAACACTTCTTTTTAAACGCAGCGCACCGCAATGTTGAGCGTTTCCATTGTGGTGCGCGGCACTGGGGACATGTTGCCTGCTACCATATCGGTGCGTTGGGGTGCTATTCAAAATGAGTGACACCTCCGTGCATGGCGGTACATGCGTTGTCAGGTGTTGCGGGGATGAGCTCTGAAGTAGAGGGGATACCCCTCGAAACGCGGCGGCTTTCTTTGGACTATCATCCCACCCAAGTTTACTGGCCAGCAGATCTTGCTGGGTGATGCATATAATGGACTTTTTGTTAGACATATGCGGTTCATTTCGTCCTGAATTGAAATTCGGACAAATTTTCAGTTTTCGGAAATTCGGATGTATCCGAGTTACAATAGTACCGAATATGAACGAATTCGAAACAATGAAAAAAAAATCGAAATTCGAATCGTTTTCAAATTCGAATTCTAAAAGTTATCAAATTCGAATAGTTTTTGAATTCAAATAGTTTTGGTATTTCCAAAGAGAATAAAATAGAATAGAAAATTAAATTAATAGAATAGAAAAAAAATATTAGAATAGAAAAGAATATAACAGAAAATAAAAGAATGGAATATAAGAGTAGAGTAAAACAGAACACAATAGAATAGAAAATAAAAGAACAGAATAGACTAGAATATACTAGAAACAAATAGAATAGAATAACATAAAATATAACCATCTTCGGAAATTCGAATTTCAAATAGAATAAATTTGAATTCGAATACATAAGAAAAGAATAGAACAGAAAAGAATAGAATAGACAAATAAGAATACCTAGATTATAATAGAATAGAAAAGAATAAAAAAAAAACAACAATAGAATAGAATAGAAAAGAAAGAATATAACCATTTCCCAAAATTCAAATAGAATCAATTTGAATTGAATAGAATAGAAAATAATAGATTTGAATAGAATAGAACAAATAGAAAAAGAATACAATTTTAAAAAAATAGAATAGGCAGAATATAACCGTTTCCCAAAATTCAAATAGAATCAATTCGAATTTGAATAGAATAGAAAAGCATAGCTTAGAAAAGGAAGATGGTATTCATTCTAGTCTATTGTTTTTTTCTATACTATTGTGTTATTTTCTATCCTACTCTATTCTTTTCTATTCTATTCAAATTCGATTTGTTTCTATTTGAATTTTGGAAAATGGTTATATTATTTCTATTCACTCTATTCTATTGTTTTTTTTAATTCTATTCTTTTCTATTCTAATTTCAGAAGATGGTTATAATCTATTTAATTCTATTCTTTTTTTATCATAATCGATTCCTTTTTATTCTATTCCATTCTATTCTCTTCTTTTCTTTTCTATTCTATTTTTTCATTCTATTCCTTTATTTTCTATTCTATTTTATTCTCTTTGGAGATTGGAAAACTATTCGAAATTGATTTGAAAACTTATCGAATCGATCCAAATTCAAATTAGAAAATTCTAATTGATTTGAATATGAATAAACAAAACGAATTCCGAAAACAAATGTAACTAAATGAATTTATGTAAATAACGAATTGAAATTGAAATTTTTCTCGTTCTGCACACGTCTACTTTTTATCATCTGCTTGATTTTATCACTCGTTTGTGAATATGCAATTTTACCTTTTAATAGATCTCAGTGTTGTAATGCGCAAGGCTGGTGCGACCGCTGTCTGTTTTTGTCCGCTGTCTCTGTTTTTGTCCGCTGTCCCTGTTTTTGTCCGCTGTCCCTGTTTTTGTCCGCTGTCCCTGTTTTTGTCCGCTGTCCCTGTTTTTGTCCGCTGTCCCTGTTTTTGTCCGCTGTCCCTGTTTTTGTCCTCTGTCTCTGTTTTTGTCCTCTGTCTCTGTTTTTGTCCTCTGTCTCTGTTTTTGTCCGCTGTCCCTGTTTTTGTCCTCTGTCTCTGTTTTTGTCCTCTGTCTCTGTTTTTGTCCTCTGTCTCTGTTTTTGTCCGCTGTCCCTGTTTTTGTCCGCTGTCCCTGTTTTTGTCCGCTGTCCCTGTTTTTGTCCGCTGTCCCTGTTTTTGTCCGCTGTCCCTGTTTTTGTCCTCTGTCTCTGTTTTTGTCCTCTGTCTCTGTTTTTGTCCTCTGTCTCTGTTTTTGTCCGCTGTCCCTGTTTTTGTCCTCTGTCTCTGTTTTTGTCCTCTGTCTCTGTTTTTGTCCTCTGTCTCTGTTTTTGTCCGCTGTCCCTGTTTTTGTCCGCTGTCCCTGTTTTTGTCCGCTGTCCCTGTTTTTGTCCGCTGTCCCTGTTTCCTTTTAGAGTTGCGGGGATGTGTGAATAGAGACATTTTGAATGTTTCCTATTTTACCCCCGACATACCTCCGTGCCCCCAGTTTTTGTGCCCTGTGACCCCCCCTGCTGGCACACCCTAGGTACTTCCCTGCAACCCAGACAGTTCTTAGTTCAGACAGTAATGGCTGCGGGGTCACTCACCATCTTTGCAGCGGGGACAGCACTCCCCCTTCTCGTAGACGGGGTTCACACATGGTGGGGGGGCGCAGTCAGCCACCAAGCAGCGGGCGATGCCATCGATGTCACAGGTGCACTGCTCACACTCCGAGGGCTGCAACAAATCAAACACAAGTTAGTGACTCCATGCAGAGAAGAGGAGGAAGTCTTGGGGTCTGTGTAGATGGCAAGTCTTGGGGCCCGTGTAGACGGCAAGTCTTGGGGTCCGTGTAGACGGCAAGTCTTGGGGTCTGTGTAGACGGCAAGTCTTGGGGTCCGTGTAGACGGCAAGTCTTGGGGTCCGTGTAGACGGCAAGTCTTGGGGCCCGTGTAGACGGGAGATCTTGAGGCCCGTGTAGATGGGAAGTCTTGAGGCCCGTGTAAGCTGGAAGTCTTGGGGCCCGTGTAGATGGGAGATCTTGAGGCCCGTGTAGATGGGAAGTCTTGGGGCCCGTGTCGATGGGAAGTCTTGGGGCCCGTGTCGATGGGAAGTCTTGGGGCCCGTGTCGATGGGAAGTCTTGGGGCCCCGTGTCGATGGGGAGTCTTGGGGCCCCGTGTCGATGGGAAGTCTTGGGGCCCCGTGTCGATGGGAAGTCTTGGGGCCCCGTGTCGATGGGAAGTCTTGGGGCCCCGTGTCGATGGGAAGTCTTGGGGCCCCGTGTCGATGGGAAGTCTTGGGGCCCGTGTCGAGGGGAAGTCTTGGGGCCCGTGTCGAGGGGAAGTCTTGGGGCCCGTGTCGAGGGGAAGTCTTAGGGAATTGGGGGGGTGATCTGGGGGATCTGATCAGGCTGGGGGGGGTATGTGGGACGTGTGATCAGGGTCGAGGTATTTAAAAGTCCATGCGTTAGGGGGCGCAAATTACTTGCCTTGCCCAAGGTGCCGACAACCCATGCTATGCAACTAAATGGGTCTACCCCTGCACTGCAAGGGTTAAATGCCTGGTCTAGGGGACCAGGAAAATGAATTTCCTCACCGGATCCTCCGCTCTGCTACTCCCGGGTAGTGTAAGGTCCTCTACATTGGACATGAGGATGCCGAGGACCAGACAAGGTTGGGGAGGAGAGGAGAGCGCCAGCTGCCTACAAAGTAGAGCAGAGGACCAGCTAAGTAAAACTGCTTTTTGCCCCCTCCCCCAATGCATAAAGGATAAAGGGCCCATTCACACCTGAAATCACATGGGGGGTTCCTGGAGATTAGCTGCCCCCCTGAAGGCGATGGGAGCTGGCAGCTCCTGCAGCAATCACCTGCAAACGATTGGCCCTGGACGTGGACGTCAATGGGTCTTCCTCCTGTAGCTAATGGCGGGGAACCCTCTGGGGTTCTGCCATGTAATCGGCGGCGGCCCCCCATTCACGAGTGTGAACCAGAGAATAAAAAAATCCGCAAAACTTTACAAAGTGCAACAAATGTATGAAATGCTCCCCTTCCTTCTCTGCAATCTGCTGAATGGTCTGCAGGTGGCGCTATCAGCAAAGAGCTTTTCATGGCTGCAGATTATTGCAACCAAAGTGGAAGTTCCTGAAAATGTTGGAATATTTTAGAATAACTGACCAACTGCGGTCAATTCACTAAGAGTTAAATAACGGCCAATAATATTCAGTAAAATAGAGCTTGCGGTAAATCAGTTTTGAAAGTGCAATTCACTAAGAATTTTGCATTAAATAATGATTGCGGTGTTTGATTGACTTTTCATGCAGTAATTTATCGCATTGAGCTGGTTGCTAAGGAGCGGGCTGGAAAGCTAGCGGCCGTGTCCTTAACAACGGATGACTCCTCAGCCATCAGCGGGTTCTCCACTGACAACTGAATGTAAAAAATACATTAAAAATTATGAAAAAAATACAGCGTGGGGGGGAGGGAACCCTATGCCAATTTTTTTTTTAAAAACGACACGGGGTTCCCCCCCCCCAAAAAAACAGAGTTAGGTACCTGGTAACTCTTTTTCTAAGAAGTCTTCCAGGGCAGCATCCGAGAGATAGGCTCCTCCTCCCTAAAACAGGAAACACATTAGTCCACCATTATAAATTTCACACTCTTACCTGTGTGCCTCAGTTATGTTAAAGCACCGAAGGAATTCCCTGTAAGCTGCAAGCTCCCCCTCTGTACCTGGTTTTTGTTGTTTCAAGGGTGGGAACTAGTGCTGCCCTGGAAGACTTCTTAGAAAAAGAGTTACCAGGTACCTAACTCTGTTTTCTCGAATCGTCTTCCAGGGCAGCATCCGAGAGGATATATCAAGCAATACTTACTAGGGTGGGGTTAGAGACTGGAGCACTTTACGACCAAATGCTTGGTCTTGGTCAGACAGCTGGTCTATGCGGTAGTGCTTAGCGAAAGTACTGAAGCTCGACCATGTCGCTGCCCTGCAGATCTGCTCCAGAGTTGCCCCTGCTTTCTCTGCGGCCGAGGTTGCCCAGGCTCTAGTTGAGTGCGCTCTGATTTCACTAGGTGGAGTGAGATTCTGTGCCTTATAGGTAATCTGTATGGCCATCCTTATCCATCTGCTGATGGTGCTTTTTGAAGCTTGTTTCCCTCTGTTGATTCCTGCGTAGAGGATGAAGAGGGAGGTCGTTCTACGCCATTCTTTTGTTCTTTCGAGATACGCTATGAGCGTGTTCCTTACATCAAGTTTGCTGTAAATGTTTCTTTTCCTACTATCCATGGTTGTTGGAAGTGAGGGTATGACGATGTTTTGGGTTTTGTGAAATGTAGAAGAGACCTTGGGTAGAAAGGCCGGATCTGGAGAGAGAATTATCTTGTCCAGATGTATTAGACAGTATGGTTCTATTGAAGATAGAGCTTGGATCTCACTCACTCTTCTGGCGGATACTAAGGCCAGAAGGAGCGCAGTCTTTAACGTGAGGTTTTTGTCTGAGC
Source organism: Aquarana catesbeiana (assembly GCF_042186555.1). Lineage (NCBI taxonomy): Eukaryota > Metazoa > Chordata > Amphibia > Anura > Ranidae > Aquarana > Aquarana catesbeiana. The sequence goes on from NC_133330.1 coordinate 343,625,345, forward strand.
TGTCCTCGATAGGTTCAAACGGAGGGGAAAGAAAGCCCTTAAGTACTGTGCCCATGTCCCAGGTGGGAGTTTTGTACAATTTGGCTGGTTTGGATCTTTTAAGAGCTATGAGGAATCGTCTTATCAGCGGGTCTTCCGCTAGTCTAGTATCCATGACCGAGGAAAGTGCTGCAACCTGTACTTTCAGGGTACTTGGTGATATGTTTTTGTCTGCACCATCTTGTAGGAAGTCCAAAACTATTGGAATTATCCCACCGTTGGAGATTGGTCTGTCTTCGTACCAAGAAACAAATTTTTTCCTTATTTTCTCATAGATGGCTCTCGTTACCGGCTTTCTGCTGTTTAAGATGGTGTTGATTACTCTGTCTGACAGGCCTTTGTTCTGGAGTTTTACCCTCTCAGTAACCAAGCCGAGAGCTTCAAGATTTTGTGGTTCGGATGGTTGACTGGGCCTTGTGACAGTAGATCCGGGCGGTCCGTCAGTGTCAGCTGAGGTTGTATGCTGAGATTTTTTAAATGACTGAACCATGCTCTCTGGGGCCAGTGTGGTGCTATTAGTATCACTGTTGTTTTCTCTGCCTTGATTTTTTGGATTACTTTTGGGATTATGGCAGTTGGAGGGAATGCATAGCACAGATGCCATTTCCAGTTTTGGTTGAAAGCATCCACCCCGCTGTTGCCATCTGTAGGGTCCAGGGAGAAAAATATCGGAGATTTTGCATTCGCCCTGGAAGCAAATAGGTCTACTTCGGGTATTCCCCACTTCTGGGTGATTTGAGTGAAGGTTGTTTGGTTTAGGGACCATTCCGTGTGTTTTTATCGTTTTCCGGCTCAGGAAATCTGCCACTGTATTGTCTGTTCCTTTTAGATGAATACCGGATATCGATCTTATGTTCACTTCTGTCCACAGTAGGATAGATTGTGTCAGTCTCATCAGTTTTTGGGATTTTGTGCCCCCTTGTCTGTTTAGGTATGCGACTGTCGTTGCGTTGTCTGATTGTATCTTTACATCCTTCCCCTGTAATGCTGGCTTGAAGGTTTTTAGCGCTTCCCCCACAGCTTTCAGCTCTCTCAAGTTTGAGGAGGCTCGTGCCCATTTGGGTGTCCATTTCCCTTGCGAGAACCGCCCTTTCATGTGGGCTCCCCATCCTAGGGCGCTTGCATCGGTGGTGATGCTGACTGGATTGACTTGAGCCCATCTGCGCCCCTCGATGACCCGAAGTGGGTTGAGCCACCAGTAGAGTGTTTGTTTGACTGTGGCGGGGACGGGAATGGATTTTTCTAGGGATGCTTGCCTGCCATCCCATTGGGACAGAATGTAGTTCTGTAAGGGTCGCATGTGAATTTGTGCCCAGGTGATGGCTGGAATGGAAGACGTCATCAGTCCTAGTACGGACATTCCGTGCCTGATCGTTGTGGAATGGTTCCTTAGCAGGGACGTAATTGCTTGTGTCATTTTTACGTCTTTTTCCTTTGTTAGGAAAATTTTTGACAGTCTGGAGTCCAGCACGTATCCCAGGTACACTACTCTCTGGCTTGGGATCATTTGCGATTTCTCTGCGTTTATTAACCATCCCAGGTTTTGCAGATAGATCATACTCTTGCGCAGGTTGTTTTCTAGGATTGCTGCTGAGTCCGCAAAGAACAGGAGGTCGTCTAAGTATGGTATTGTTCCAATACCCTCCTGTCTTAGACCTTTTAGCGCTTCCGCCATTATTTTTGAGAATATTCTTGGAGCTGAGGAGATTCCGAAGGGGAGAGCTGTGTACTGTAGGTGCAGCGTAGCTGCTGGCCCCTGGATTGCGAACCTTAGAAACCTTTGGTGATCCTTCCTTATGGGGACATGTAGGTAGGCATCCTGTAAGTCTAGTGTTGCCATGAATGTCTCCTGCGGTAGGATGTTCCTGATTGAATAGATAGATTCCATTCTGAATCTCTTGTATCTTATTCCTCGGTTGAGTGGTTTGAGGTTTAGTATCAGCCTTAGTTTGCCTGATGGTTTTCTTTTTGCGAAGATGTGTGAGTAGAAGCCCTTCTGTTCCTCCTCTTGGGGAACGTGACAAATCACCTTCTGATCTAATAGTTTCTGTAGGGATTCTAGAAACACCTTTGCTTGATTGCTGTCCTTGGGTAGCATGGTCGCTAAGTATTTGGTTGGGGGGCGGTTGGAGAATTCTATTGCGTAACCGTCCGCTATGGTGCGCAGTATGAATTTGTTTTCTGTTATCTCCTCCCATTGGTGGGAGAAAGCCGCCAATCTGCCCCCCACCTGAAGGCAGTCATTGTTTTTTGTTCTTTTGGGTATTAGGCTTGAGGATGAATTCACCTTTGCCTTTCTTGTTTTGTTGACCCCAGTGCTTTTTTGCCCCTGGCTTATTGAATTTCTTGAAATGCCGAAAGGGCGCCTTCCCTTGTCTCTTCTTGGTTTGAGGGAACCCCTTATTTTTTGCTGCAGTCCTATCCAGGACTGTTTCTAGTTCGGGACCAAACAGTAGGTCTCCAGTGAATGGTATGCCACATAAACGGTTCTTGGAAGGTGCATCCCCCCCCCAGGATTTTAACCACAGGGCTCTGCGGGCCGAGTTTAGTAGTGCCGTGGTCCTAGAGGATATTCTGACAGTTTCTGCTGAAGCATCTGCCAAGAAAGCTGCCGCTCTAGTTAGTGTGGGGATGGTTTTAATTAGTTCCTCCCTGGGTGTGTCGTTCTCCAATAGATCTTGCAGCTGGGTTAGCCAGATTAGCAAGGTTCGGGCTGTGCAGGTGGAAGCAATAGCCGGATTTAGGTTTGCCGCCCCTGCTTCCCATGCCCTTTTCAGGAGAGCTTCTATTTTCTTGTCCATGGGGTCGCTGAGGGTACCTGCGTCATCAAAAGCCAAGTCCGATTTGTTCGTGATTTTTGCCAGAGAGGCATCCACCTTGGGGCATTTAGCCCAGGTTTTGGTGTCTGCTTCCGCAAACGGGTATCTGCGTTTGATTGTGGCGGGGATGAAAAGCTTTTTCTCTGGGTCTTCCCATTCCTTTTTGACTATGTCTTTAAGTGTTTGGTGTACCGGGAACGTTCTTGGCTTCTTGGGCTGGAGCCCTTTGTACATTCTGTCATGCATAGTGAGTTCTGCGGTTTTCTGTTCTTTAATGCCTAGAGTGTCAGTGATGGCTTTGAGAAGACTGTCTGTGTCCTCAGAAGGAAACAGGTTGCAGTCTGTCGTGTCATCTTCCTCCTCTGAGTCTGAACAGATACCGTCTTCTGATTCAGATTGTTCAGATTCATCTGAATCCACCTCTTGTTCTGCCTGTACCTTGTTCTCCCTTGGAATGTGTGTTCCGCTGGTAGATGGGATACTGGCCTGAGCGACACTTGCTGGCGTTTCTAATTTCTCTATAGCTGAGCGTAGTGGTGCCATGGTGCTCTGAATTTCTTTCTTAAAAGAATTGAGCAGGTCTTTCAAAAATCCCTGTGATTCTTTTGCCACCATTTTGTCTAAGCATTTCTGACACAGGGGCTTTTTCCAATCTGGGGAAAGCCTGTGGCTGCATGAGGCACATGTTTTGCCTTTAGCCTTCCTTTCCTCAGGGGTCTTTGCCTGCAAGCGAGCATAGAGAACAAAAAAAAAACCCCGTGAGTTCAGGTGGTCAAAGGAACTGCCTGTAGATAGGCAGTAAAGAGGTTAAGACAGAGATAATTCAAGAATATTCTGGCTTACCTTGGAGCTGTCCTGATTTCAGGATCTGCAGGGCAGGGTGGGGAAGCGTCAGACATGATCAGCCACCAGGATCCTCTGCTTAGAGGCCTTTTTATCTGCTTCCTGCATAAGCTCCGGCCCCGCCCCCGGCTGACCCCGTGCAGGTTGGTGGACACACCTGCACATGCCGCTGTATTGTAGAGTAACTGTGCTGGTAGTGAAGGGTAGCATTGAACAAATTTGCTATTTGTATTCTGTTTTCTTTCTCTTTTTTTTTTTTTTTTAAACTTCCCGCCCCTAGGTGTCCCTGCTCTATCTCCGTAGTAGATAGACTACGGGAAAATGGCCGCCAACCCGGAAGCGGAACTTCCTCGGCGCCATCTTGGTACACCCCCGACTTCCTGTAGCGGCCTGTGGCGGTGAGGACGCTGCTGCGCTGCCCGGAGAGCGGTGGATTCGTTTGGGGGGACAGCCGCAGCCACCAGGGACCTAATTTAGAAGGTGCAAAACCCTCCCTGCTAGACCCTCTGCTGCTGAGGTTTTCGGCAGCGGTCGGCGGCGGGGGGGGGGGCGCCCATCTATGCATGTATCCATCCCCCCTGGCGGGCTCCAGATTCTGCGGAAAGCCAGAGGGGGGTGCTTGCGGAAGCATACACAGGCCTAACAGCGGCATGGGGTGGGGATGACAGAGTCCTCCTGCAGCTTGGGGGGATGATCGCAGACCCCTCAGTAGGGGCGAAATCTCAGGCTTTGAGCAATGTTGCCCAGTGCTGCGCCTGCTCGCCCTCCCAAAGCCCCTTGGGCTGTATGGGATGCTGGCAGGGGGTCTCCTGCAACAAGCACAGAGACAGGTGAAAATAAAATAACAAACGTTCTTGCAGCTCCTGTGGGTCCGGAGGAAACACAAACAACTGAGGCACACAGGTAAGAGTGTGAAATTTATAATGGTGGACTAATGTGTTTCCTGTTTTAGGGAGGAGGAGCCTATCTCTCGGATGCTGCCCTGGAAGATGATTCGAAAAAAATCCATACCAGACCCTTATCCGAGCATGCAGCCCGGCAGGTCAGGAAAGCAGGGGGAGGAGCGAGCGCCAGCCCCCCTCCTGAACCATACCAGGCAACATGCCCTTAACTTGGGGGAAGGGGAGACTGCAGACATTGTACAGGAGATGATCAGAGACTGCAGACATTGTACAGGAGATGATCAGAGACTGCAGACATAATACAGGAGATGATCAGAGACTGCAGACATAATACAGGAGATGATCAGAGACTGCAGACATAGTACAGGAGATGATCAGAGACTGCAGACATAATACAGGAGATGATCAGAGACTGCAGACATAGTACAGGAGAAGATCAGAGACTGCAGACATAATACAGGAGATGATCAGAGACTGCAGACATAATACAGGAGATGATCAGAGACTGCAGACATAATACAGGAGATGATCAGAGACTGCAGACATAGTACAGGAGATGATCAGAGACTGCAGACATAGTACAGGAGACGATCAGAGACTGCAGCCATAGTACAGGAGACGATCAGAGACTGCGGACATGATACAGGAGACGATCAGAGACTGCGGACATAGTACAGGAGACGATCAGAGACTGCAGACATAGTACAGAAGATGGTCAGAGACTGCAGACATAGCAAAGGAGATGGTCAGAGACTGCAGACATAATACAGGAGATGATCAGAGACTGCAGACATAGTACAGGAGATGATCAGAGACTGCAGACATAATACAGGAGATGATCAGAGACTGCGGACATAGTACAGGAGACGATCAGAGACTGCGGACATAGTACAGGAGATGATCAGAGACTGCAGACATGCTGTAGAAATGGTTGGATATTGGGGGTCGCGTTGCAGGAGAGTGTTGGAGATCTCGCCTATTTGTGAATGATAAGATGGGAGAAAATAAAAAAAAAAAACAGAAGATAAAGAGATGAGAGGAAAGGATACAATTTCTAAACAATGTATCTCTAGTAGGCTGAATAATCTTTCCTTTTCCTGCACTAATCACAGACTGCAGTCCTCTGGGGCTCCGAGGGGCCACACAATAAGTGCCACAGGGGCCCGATGCAGCCCTGGAGCCACAGTTTGGGTTCAGGGTGGAATGTGGCCCCTATGATTCCAACCTCAGTGTGACCCCCTCCCCCTATACAGGTCCCCATATCAGACCGGACCTCTTTCTGGCGTGTGATTGGATCTCTGTGATTGGTCTACAGCCAGGTCTGTATAATCCCATTATTAGGGAAGAATTTCCTGAGCGCACACATTCCATGCAGTACAGGAGACCCCCCCCCCTCCGGGTGTTATCACTTCCCGACCAAACAGAAAGATTTCCAATCTCCGGATGGCGAGGGAACTGCTGGGAACGATTTTACGGATAAAAGGCGGCCTGGAGAACAGATGAGCCTTGTGTGCCGATTGCCCAATCCACAATCATCGGAGATCCCATATTACTTCCACCTGGAGACACTCCGAGGGGTCCGCACAGGTGGGGGGAGGGGAAGTACTAATATTCATCAGATATATTCTTCATGATGAGTGGACGTCTTCACAAATGCCTGACACAGATCAGCCCCTGCTGCCGCCTCTCTCCTACAAATTTGTAGAAGGAGGAGGCGGAATTTCCTCAAAGTTACAATGTACAGTCTGATTACTGGGGGAAGGGAGACTGAGGAAATGTTTCCCCAAGTCTTGTATACAGGACACACAGGGCCCTTCTCATGTAATACCATTGGGGGCCCCTAGCCTTGTATAGAGGACAGACGAGGCCCTTCCTATGTCATACCCAAAGGGGCCCCCAGCTTTGTTTGTTTTCCAGACAGGGCCCTTCTCATGTGTCGTCCCCCCCCCCCCAGGGGCCCCCAGCCTTGTACAGGACATGTCAGGTCCGGATCCCCCCGTTGCTCCATCCCGCACAGCTGGGACTGGTTAACCCTCCACTTCCCCAGATGTTCCCTACATGCCGGAAATCTCATTAAAGATGAAATCAGAGCCGGATCCTCTGACACTTCCCCCAGAAACAGATGACAACAATTGTGACTCCCATTGTCCCGTGTAATGGGGGCGGGGCCAGTGTTAGGGACGCACACAGAACCCATTTCTCATGTGTGATTTTTAGATCAGCTCTGGGCAGCCAATCATGTAACCCGCCCATGGACGCTCCCGCGGTGTACTTTCCGCCAGGCAACGCCAAGACCAATGAGAGTTATTAACACCTCCATTAATCAGCGTGGTGAATATATGACAGGCAGGGCATGGAGCACGTCGGGTAAGAGTCGCAGAAATTGGCGTTCTCTATCTCGCACTCCATGCACTGGGAGATAATCGGGGAATATTCCGCTGTGTTCCAGATCCAGCACTAAAACGGCCGTAAAAATGGTAAAACTTTCATCTTTTATTGGCTCCCTCGGTCTTTACACGCGATACATTTACAGCTGTGATGACCCGAAGACTGCGTCCTCTCCGGAGACTTATAAATCGCATTTCAGGATGGAAACATGGAGGAGGATGCTAAATACGAGATTTCCCTGACACAGAAGAGACCGACAAACACTGATAATCATCACAGATCAATCACCCGATAATCATCATCACAGATCAATCACCCAATAATAATCTTCACAGATCAATCACCCAATAATCATCACAGATCAATCACCCGATAATCATCACAGATCAATCACCCAAAAATAATCATCACAGATCAACCACCCAATAATAATCATCACAGATCAATCACCCGATAATAATCATCACAGATCAATCACCCAATAATAATCATCACAGATCAATCACCCGATAATCTTCACAGATAAATCACCCAATATTAATCATCACAGATCAATCACCCAATAATAATCATCACAGATCAATCACCCAATAATAATCATCACAGATCAATCACAGATCAATCACCCAATAATAATCATCACAGATCAATCACCCAATAATAATCTTCACAGATCAATCACCCAATAAAAATCTTCACAGATCAATCACCCAATAATAATCATCACAGATCAATCACCCAATAAAAATCTTCACAGATCAATCACCCAATAATAATCATCACTGATCAATCACCCAATAATAATCATCACAGATCAATCACAGATCAATCACCCAATAATAATCATCACAGATCAATCACCCAATAATAATCATCACAGATCAATCACCCAATAAAAATCTTCACAGATCAATCACCCAATAATAATCTTCACAGATCAATCACCCGATAAATATCATCACAGATCAATCATTCAATAATCATCACAGATCAATCATCCAATAATAATCATCACAGATCAATCACCCAATAATAATCATCACAGATCAATCACCCAATAATAATCATCACAGATCAATCACCCAATAAAAATCTTCACAGATCAATCACCCAATAATAATCTTCACAGATCAATCACCCGATAAATATCATCACAGATCAATCATTCAATAATCATCACAGATCAATCATCCAATAATAATCATCACAGATCAATCACCTGATAATAATCATCACAGATCAATCATCCAATAATAATCTTCACAGATCAATCATCCAATAATCATCACAGATCAATCATCCAATAATAATTATCACAGATCAATCACCTGATAATAATCATCACAGATCAATCACCCGATAATAATCATCACAGATCAATCACCCAATAATAATCATCACAGATCAATCACCTGATAATAATCATCACAGATCAATCACCCGATAATAATCATCACAGATCAATCACCCGATAATAATCATCACAGATCAATCACCCAATAATAATCATCACAGATCAATCACCCAATAATAATCATCACAGATCAATCACCCCATAATAATCATCACAGATCAATCACCCAATAATAATCATCACAGATCAATCACCCAATAATAATCATCACAGATCAATCACCCCATAATAATCATCACAGATCAATCATCCAATAATCATCACAGATCAATCACCCAATAATAATATTTACAGATTAAACATCCAATAATGATGAGAGATGTGGAGGGGCAGTGATGACGAGTGAAGTCGTGATCTATGGATATTCGGGATCTGCGGGTGAATGTCGCTCGGGGGGATCTCTGATGACGGTTCTCGGGATCTGCGGGTGAATGTCGCTCGGGGGGGTTCGCTGATGACGGTGCTCTGGATCTGCGGGTGAATGTCGCTCGGGGGATCTCTGATGACGGTTCTCGGGATCTGCGGGTGAATGTCGCTCGGGGGGGTTCGCTGATGACGGTGCTCTGGATCTGCGGGTGAATGTCGCTCGGGGGGACCTCTGATGACAGTTTTTGGGATCTGCGGGTGAATGTCGCTCAGGGGGATCTCTGATGATGGTTTTCGGGATCTGCGGGTGAATGTCGCTCGGGGGGATCTCTGAGGACGGTTTTCGGGATCTGCGGGTGAATGTCGCTCGGGGGGATCTCTGATGACGGTTCTCGGGATCTGCGGGTGAATGTCGCTCGGGGGATCTCTGATGACGGTTCTCGGGATCTGTGGGTGAATGTTGCTCGGGGGGATCTCTGATGACGGTGCTCTGGATCTGCGGGAGAATGTCGCTCGGGGGGATCTCTGATGACGGTTCTGGGGATCTGCGGGTGAATGTCGCTCGGGGGGACCTCTGATGACAGTTTTCGGGATCTGCGGGTGAATGTCGCTCGGGGGGATCTCTGAGGACGGTTTTCGGGATCTGCGGGTGAATGTCGCTCGGGGGGATCTCTGATGATGGTTCTCGGGATCTGCGGGTGAATGTCGCTCGGGGGGATCTCTGATGACGGTTCTCGGGATCTGCGGGTGAATGTTGCTCGGGGGGATCTCTGATGACGGTTTTCGGGATCTGCGGGTGAATGTCGCTCGGGGGTGATCGCTGATGACGGTTCTCTGGATCTGCGGGTGAATGTCGCTCGGGGGGATCTCTGATGACGGTTTTCGGGATCTGCGGGTGAATGTCGCTCGGGGGGGATCGCTGATGACGGTTCTCTGGATCTGCGGGTGAATGTCGCTCGGGGGGATCTCTGATGATGGTTTTCGGGATCTGCGGGTGAATGTCGCTCGGGGGGGTCTCTGAGGACAGTTTTCGGGATCTGCGGGTGAATGTCGCTCGGGAGGATCTCTGAGGACGGTTTTCGGGATCTGCAGGTGAATGTCGCTCGGGGGGGATCTCTGATGACGGTTCTGGGGATCTGCGGGTGAATGTCGCTCGGGGGAACCTCTGATGACAGTTTTTGGGATCTGCGGGTGAATGTCGCTCGGGGGGGGTCTCTGAGGACGGTTTTCGGGATCTGCAGGTGAATGTCGCTCGGGGGGGATCTCTGAGGACGGTTTTCGGGATCTGCAGGTGAATGTCGCTCGGGGGGATCTCTGAGGACGGTTTTCGGGATCTGCAGGTGAATGTCGCTCGGGGGGGATCTCTGAGGACGGTTTTCAGGATCTGCGGGTGAATGTCGCTCGGGGGGATCTCTGAGGACGGTTTTCGGGATCTGCAGGTGAATGTCGCTCGGGGGGGATCTCTGAGGACGGTTTTCGGGATCTGCAGGTGAATGTCGCTCGGGGGGGTCTCTGAGGACGGTTTTCGGGATCTGCAGGTGAATGTCGCTCGGGGGGATCTCTGATGACGGTTCTGGGGATCTGCGGGTGAATGTCGCTCAGGGGAACCTCTGATGACAGTTTTTGGGATCTGCGGGTGAATGTCGCTCGGGGGGGTCTCTGAGGACAGTTTTCAGGATCTGCGGGTGAATGTCGCTCGGGGGGATCTCTGAGGACGGTTTTCAGGATCTGCGGGTGAATGTCGCTCGGGGGGGATCTCTGAGGACGGTTTTCAGGATCTGCGGGTGAATGTCGCTCGGGGGGGATCTCTGAGGACAGTTTTCAGGATCTGCGGGTGAATGTCGCTCGGGGGGGATCTCTGAGGACGGTTTTCAGGATCTGCGGGTGAATGTCGCTCGGGGGGATCTCTGAGGATGGTTTTCGGGATCTGCGGGTGAATGTCGCTCGGGGGGATCTCTGATGCCGGTTTTCGGGATCTGCGGGTGAATGTCGCTCGGGGGGGATCGCTGATGACGGTTCTGGGGATCTGCGGGTGAATGTCACTCGGGGGAACCTCTGATGACAGTTTTCGGGATCTGCGGGTAAATGTCGCTCGGGGGGGATCTCTGATGATGGTTTTCGGGATCTGCGGGTGAATGTCGCTCGGGGGGGGATCTCTGATGATGGTTTTCGGGATCTGCGGGTGAATGTCGCTCGGGGGGGGGATCTCTGATGATGGTTTTCGGGATCTGCGGGTGAATGTCGCTCAGGGGGATCTCTGAGGACGGTTTTCGGGATCTGCGGGTGAATGTCGCTCAGGGGGATCTCTGAGGACGGTTCTCGGGATCTGCAGGTGAATGTCGCTCGGGGGGGATCTCTGATGACGGTTCTCGGGCTCTGCGGGTGAATGTCGCTCGGGGGGATCTCTGATGACAGTTCTCGGGATCTGCGGGTGAATGTCGCTTGGGGGGATCTCTGATGACGGTTCTCGGGATCTGCGGGTGAATGTTGCTCGGGGGAATCTCTGATGACGGTTTTCGGGATCTGCGGGTGAATGTCGCTCGGGGGGATCTCTGATGACGGTTTTCGGGATCTGCGGGTGAATGTCGCTCGGGGGGGATCGCTGATGACGGTTCTCTGGATCTGCGGGTGAATGTCGCTCGGGGGGATCTCTGATGACGGTTCTGGGGATCTGCGGGTGAATGTCGCTCGGGGGAACCTCTGATGACAGTTTTTGGGATCTGCGGGTGAATGTCGCTCGGGGGGATTTCTGAGGACAGTTTTCGGGATCTGCGGGTGAATGTCGCTCGGGGGGATCTCTGAGGACGGTTTTCGGGATCTGCAGGTGAATGTCGCTCGGGGGGATCTCTGAGGACGGTTCTCGGGATCTGCAGGTGAATGTCGCTCGGGGGGGATCTCTGAGGACGGTTTTTGGAATCTGCGGGTGAATGTCGCTCGGGGGGATCTCTGATGACGGTTCTTGGGATCTGCGGGTGAATGTTGCTCGGGGGGATCTCTGATGACGGTTTTCGGGATCTGTGGGTGAATGTCGCTCGGGGGGATCTCTGATGCCGGTTTTCGGGATCTGCGGGTGAATGTCGCTCGGGGGGGATCGCTGATGATGGTTCTGGGGATCTGCGGGTGAATGTCACTCGGGGGAACCTCTGATGACAGTTTACGGGATCTGCGGGTAAATGTCGCTCGGGGGGATCTCTGATGATGGTTTTCGGGATCTGCGGGTGAATGTCGCTCGGGGGGATCTCTGAGGACGGTTTTCGGGATCTGCAGGTGAATGTCGCTCGGGGGGATCTCTGAGGACGGTTTTTGGGATCTGCGGGTGAATGTCGCTCAGGGGGGATCGCTGATGACGGTTCTCTGGATCTGCAGGTGAATGTCGCTCGGGGGGATCTCTGATGACGGTTCTGGGGATCTGCGGGTGAATGTCACTCGGGGGAACCTCTGATGACGGTTCTCAGGATCTGCGGGTGAATGTCGCTCGGGGGGATCTCTGATGATGGTTTTCGGGATCTGCAGGTGAATGTCGCTCAGGGGGATCTCTGAGGACGGTTTTCGGGATCTGCGGGTGAATGTCGCTCAGGGGGATCTCTGATGACGGTTTTCAGGATCTGCGGGTGAATGTCGCTCGGGGGGATCTCTGATGATGGTTTTCGGGATCTGCGGGTGAATGTCGCTCGGGGGGATCTCTGATGACGGTTCTCGGGATCTGCGGGTGAATGTCGCTCGGGGGGATCTCTGATGACGGTTCTCGGGATCTGCGGGTGAATGTCGCTCGGGGGGATTTCTGATGACGGTTCTTGGGATCTGCGGGTGAATGTCGCTCGGGGGGATTTCTGATGACGGTTCTTGGGATCTGCGGGTGAATGTCGCTTGGGGGGATCTCTGATGACGGTTCTCGGGATCTGCGGGTGAATGTCGCTTGGGGGGATCTCTGATGACAGTTCTCGGGATCTGCGGGTGAATGTCGCTCGGGGGGTCTCTGATGATGGTTTTCGGGATCTGCGGTTGAATGTCGCTCGGGGGGATCTCTGATGACGGTTTTCGGGATCTGCGGGTGAATGTCGCTCGGGGGGATCGCTGATGATGGTTTTCGGGATCTGTGGGTGAATGTCGCTCGGGGGGATCTCTGATGATGGTTCTCGGGATCTGCGGGTGAATGTCGCTCGGGGGGATCTCTGATGACGGTTCTCGGGATCTGCGGGTGAATGTCGCTCGGGGGGATCTCTGATAACAGGTCTCGGGATCTGCGGGTGAATGTCGCTCGGGGGGATCTCTGATGACGGTTCTGGGGATCTGCGGGTGAATGTCGCTCGGGGGGATTTCTGATGACGGTTCTCGGGATCTGCGGGTGAATGTCGCTCGGGGGGATTTCTGATGACGGTTCTCGGGATCTGCGGGTGAATGTCGCTCGGGGGGTATCTCTGATGACAGTTGGATACATTGTGACAGGTTCACTTTAAGGCTCCTATTTATAAATGATTCCTCGGGGAGACTCACCGTCTTTATAATTGGATACAAATCGATCAATGTGTGAATCCGTGGGGGGGGTAGTTGTGTGAAAAAAATTTTAAATAGACCCCCCCCAGTGTAAAGTTAATATAACAAGCCCCCCCCCCGACAGCATTCAGTGCTCTCCGTGTATCATAAACAATTGTCATTTTGTTTGTAATAAAATCCCGTGTTCCCCTCTCTTCCCCCATCTCTGCTGATCTCCTGCAGCCTCTTTCATTCACTTCCTCTGGTATTCGCTGCATGCACCGGGACCGGCTTCCTGGACATACATGTACAATGTGTGTCAGTGTGTCCTCTCCACCAGGGGGAGCATGTGAGAGGGTGACAACTCAAGAGCACGGGACAGATCGTTTTCACCTTATACCAGGAAGTGCCCGAGCAAAGGACCTCCATGGCGGGATCACCAGGAAGGACAGCTGCAGGTTTGAAAAAGGTCGAGAAATAATATTTGAAATAAGTTGAAGATGTGAAGGCGTGTATATGGGGGGGCCGAGTCACAGCAACGCAATCCACCAATCCCAGCACAGATCTGATGGTGTATCTGTAGTATCTAATATAATGCAACACATTTGGGGGTTACAGAGCCATTAAGGGGTGACAACAAATAAATACCCCCCCCCCCCATCCCCTAGGAGGGGTATTCTGGGGCCCCTGACAGGCAGATAATTGCCCGGGAAAGGCGAATCCTGGCCTGCAGACGCTCGCAGTCTATTCACTAATAAAATCCAGAGAAACACAAATACATTTCCGGCACCGCGGCCAAACCAGCCGCCATCTGTCCCGTACCGAGGGGAGAACCGCAAGACGATGCGGAGGCGTGACCGCGCCAAACCTGGGAGTGCAGAACGATCGCCAACCAAAGACAGAGGAGATGTAAACCCCAAAAGAGACGACAATTAATATCTCTGGAGGCTCCGGCCGTGACCTCCGATCCACGGGAGGAAAGTGCAACACTAACTGTAGAAAATATTTTACTGAAAGAGTAGTGGATGCGTGGAATCAGTGCTGGGGCAAGATCATCCAGAGCCTAGGGCAACAAACCCTGCGCCCCCCCCCCCCAGCAAAAATCCCCCCAAAAACACTGAGCACTAATCTGTATGATTGCCCCCTAAACATAAATCCCCCCTCCTCCCAGTACAAATCCACCCCCCTGCTGAAATCCCCAAATCTCTGTCCCCCATCCCCTAAATCCCCCCAACACAAATGCCCCCCCCCCCAAAAAAAGTTACCCCTCCTAGCACAAATCCTCTGCCCCTCAAATTTCCCCTCCACACATCCTCTCCCCCCCCCTAAATTCCCCCTCCCAGTATAAATCCCCCCTCTCCCCCTAGCATGGACCCCCCCCCCCAAAAAAATGTTTCTGCCTCCCCCTCTACAATATCACCTCTTCTAGCACAAATCCCCCTCCTCCTAGCAGAAATCCTCTTCCCGCATTTCTTCTTCGAGCACAAATCCCACTAAATCGCATCTCCCAGCACCCACCCATCCCCCCCCCCTTAAATTTCCCCTCCTAAAACCATTCTTACCCCCTGCCACTCCCCTAATTCACCTCCCAACACAAATCCCCTCACCTCGCGTGACATCACAAGGGGAGGAGTCCCATAATGACATCCCTGGATGGTCACGCCCCATGGCTATATTAGAACTGGCAGACATTGGGATGACACAAAGGCAGGAGCCAGCATCAGAAGAGGAAGAAGATAGCAGCCGCAAAGAAGATCACAGCGGAAAAGAAGACAGCACCGGAGGGAGAAGACTGGAGGAAGAACACATCACCGGAGGGAGAAGACCAGAGGAAGAACACATCACCGGAGGGAGAAGACTGGAGGAAGAACACATCACTGGAAGGAGAAGACTGGAGAAAGAACACATCACCGGAGGGAGAAGACTGGAGGAAGAACACATCACCGGAGGGAGAAGAGCGGAGGAAAAACACATCACCGGAGGGAGAAGAGCGGAGGAAAAACACATCACCGGAGGGAGAAAACTGGAGGAAGAACACATCACCGGAGGGAGAAGACTGGAGGAAGAACACATCACCAAAGGAAGAAGATTGGAGGTAGAACACATCACCGGAGGGAGAAGACTGGAGGAAGAACACATCACCCAACGGAGAAGACCTGAGGAAGAACACATCACCGGAAAAAGAAGACTGGAGCAAGAACACATCACCGGAGGGAGAAGACTGGAAGAAGAACACATCACCGAAGAGAGAAGACCTGAGGAAGAACACATCACCGGAGGGAGAAGACCGGAGGAAGAACACATCACCGGAGGGAGAAGACTGGAGGAAGAACACATCACCAAAGTTAGAAGACTGGAAGAAGAACACATCACCGAAGGGAGAAGACCTGAGGAAGAACACATCACCGGAGGGAGAAGACTGGAGGAAGAACACATCACCGGAGGGAGAAGACCGGAGGAAGAACACATCACCGGAGGGAGAAGACTGGAGGAAGAACACATCACCAAAGGGAGAAGACTGGAAGAAGGGCACATCTCCGGAGGGAGAAGACTGGAGGAAGAACACATCATCGGAAGGAGAAGACTGGAGGAAGAACACATCACCGGAGGGAGAAGACTGGAGGAAGAACACATCACCGGAAGGAGAAGACAGGAGGAAGAACACATGACCGGAGGAAGAAGACTGGAGGAAGAACACATCACCGGAGGGAGAAGACTGGAGGAAGAACACATCACCGGAGGGAGAACACTGGAGGAAGAACACATCACCGGAGGAAGACTGGAGGAAGAACACATCACTGGAGGGAGAAGAATGGAGGAAGAACACATCACCGGAGGGAGAAGACCGAAAGAAGAACACATCAACGGAGGGAGAAGACTGGAGGAAGAACACTTCACCGGAGGAAGACTGGAGGAAGAACACATCACCGGAGGGAGAAGACTGGAGGAAGAACACATCACCGGAAGGAGTAGACTGGAGGAAGAACACATCACCGGAGGGAGAAGACCGAAAGAAGAACACATCAACGGAGGGAGAAGACTGGAGGAAGAACACATCACCGGAGGGAGAAGACTGGAGGAAGAACACGTCACCGAAGGGAGAAGACTGGAAGAACACGTCTCCGGAGGGAGAAGACTGGAAACAGAACACATCACCAAAGAGAGAAGACTGGAAGAAGAACACAACGCCGGAGGGAGAAGACATTCTTCACTTTTAATAAAGGACTTGTCAAAAACTGTCTCTTGTTTTTATTTACACTACACTGCTTTTTTTAGGAGTGAATGAGTAGGGGTACAATGTACCCCTACTCATTCACATGGGGGGGCAGGATATGGGGGCCAACTTGTTAAAGGGGGCTTCCAGATCCCGATAAGTTCCTCCACCCGCAGAACCCCACAACCTCCTCCCAGGGTTGTCAGGAAAAGGGGTGGGGGGTGCAGAGCCCACCTGCCCCAAAGTACCCCCACCCCCCCATGTTGAGGGCATGTGGCCTGGTATGGTCCAGGAGCGACCACTTTCCTGACCTGCCAGGCTGCATGCTCAGATAAGGGTATGGTATGGATTGTGGGGGGACCCCATGCCATTTTTTAATTTTGTTTTATGGAAGGGTCTGTTATGGTCTTGGAGGGGGAACCCCCACACTGTTTTCTTTTTTTTCAATTTTGGTGTGGGAGTTCCCCCTCAAGATTCTAAAAGCACAAGTTGCATGCCACAAGTTGGATCAATTAAGATGATCCCGACTTCCATTCGTGCTGAATTTGTGCCCAAGTCGGACCAAAGTACTGCAGGAAACTTTTTCAAAGTCGGAGTCAAAGTCCTTACAATAAACTCCTCTGATTGGATCCCTTTTGCTCTGTAAAATATCCCATTGGCAGCGTTTTGTTCTATTAATCAATAGAAGTTATTGATCGTCCTCTGCCGTCACTCATCTTCAGATTCAGGGATCTCTACTCAGGGGTTAAGCTGGTGGTATATTTTCCATGTACGAGGCGCTCGCCGCTCCGCGCCTCTTCCCCTTTCCAGTTGCTATTCAGGAACTTGTAAGTGGAATGTTGAGACGGCGGATCCGGCGCTCAGCACTGCGCTCTCTGTGTCTGGGCCGGAAACCTAAAGCCTCTGGCTGGGAATGTGACCCCCCGGGAGCGCAGACTAAATTTAGGAGGCGTCGGTTTCTATGGCCAGCGATGTACAAATGTCAGGACTGTGGGCTTAGCGGACACCAGAGGAGGCCCAACAACCAACGGCCGTGACCGGACAACAACCCCCGGCTGTGACTGGACAACAACCAATGGCCGTGACCGGAAAACAACCAACGGCCGTGACCGGACAACAACCACCGACTGTGACCGGACAACCACCGGCTGTGACCGGAGAACCTCCGGCTGTGACTGGAGAACCACCGGCCATGACCGGACAACCACCGGCCGTGACCGGACAACCGCCGGCTGTGACCGGACAACCACCGACCCTGGCCAGACAACCACCGGCTCTGACCGGAATACCATCGGTCATGACCGGACAACCACCAGCTCTGACCGGACAACCACCGGCCATGACCGGACAACCACCGGCTGTGACCGGACAACCACCGACTGTGACCGGACTACCACCGGCCGTGAACGGACAACCTCCGTATAGGAGGTATAGGGGACACAATGACCAGTATGAGGTGGCAGAGGGGAGGTATAGGGGGCACAATGACCAGTATGTGGTAGCAGAGGGGAGGTATAGGGGGCACAATGACCAGTATGAGCAGGTGGCAGAGGTGAAGTATAGGGGGAACAATGACCAGTATAAGGTGGCAGAGGGGATGTATAGGGGGAACAATGACCATTATGAGCAGGTGGCAGAGGTGAGGTATAGGGGGCACAATGACCAGTATGAGCAGGTGGCAGAGGTGAGGTATAGGGGTACAATGACCAGTATAATTGGATGGCAGAGGTGAGGTATAGGGGGCACAATGACCAGTATGAGCAGGTGGCAGAGGTGAGATATAGGGGCCACAATGACCAGTATGAGGGGGTGGCAGAGGGGAGGTATAGGGGGCACAATGACCAGTATGAGGTGGCATAGGGGAGGTATAGGGGGCACAGTAACCAGTATGAGCAGGTGGCAGAAGTGAGGTATAGGGGCACAATGACCAGTATAAGCAGGTGGCAGAGGTGAGGTATAGGGGGCACAATGACCAGTATGAGCAGGTGGCAGAGGTGAGGTATAGGGGGCACAATGACCAGTAAAAGCAGGTGGTACAGGTGAGGTATAGGGCACCCAATGACCAGTATGAACAGGTGGCAGAGGTTAGTTATAGCGGGTACATTGACCAGTATGAACAGGTGGCACAGGTGAAGTATAAGAGGCACAATAACCAGTATGAGCAGGTGGCAGAGGTGAAGTATAGGGGGCACAATGACCAGTATGAGCAGGTGGCAGAGATGAGGTATATGGGGTACAATGACCAGTATGGGCATGTGGTAGAGGTGAGGTATAAGTGGCACAATAACCAGTATGGGCAGGTGGTAGAGGTGAGGTATAGGGGGCACGATGACCAGTATGAGCAGGTGGCACATGTGAGGTACAGGGGCACAGTGACTGGTATGAGCATGTGGTAGAGGTTGGGTATAGGAGACACAATGACCAATATGAGAGGGTGGCAGAGGTGAAGTATAGGGGGCACAATGATCAGTATGAGCAGGTGGCAGAGGTGAAGTATAGGGGCACAATGACCAGTATGAGTAGATGGCAGAGGTGAGGTACAAGGGGAGGCACAATGACCAGTATGAGAAGGTGGCAGGGATCACATATAGGGGGCACAATGACCAGTATGAGCGGGTGGCAGAGGGTAGGTATAGGTGCACAATGACCAATATGAGCAGGTGGCAGAGGTTAGTTATAGTGGGTACACTGACCAGTATGAACAGGTGGCACAGGTGAAGTACAGGGGCACAATGACCAGTATGAGCAGGTGGCAGAGGTGAAGTATAGGGGGCACAATGACCAGTATGAGTAGGTGGCAGAGGTGAGGTATAGGGGGAGGCACAATGACCAGTATGAGAAGGTGGCAGAGATCACATATAGGGGGCACAATAACTAGTATGAGCAGGTAGCAGAGGTGATGTATAGGGGGCACAATGACCGGTATAAGCAGGTGGCAGAGGTGAGGTATAGGGGGCACAAGACCAGTATGAGCAGGTGGCACAGGTGAGGTATAGGGGGTACAATGACCAGTATGGCCAGGTGGCAGAGGTGAGGTATAGGTGGCACAATAACCAGTATGGGCAGGTGGTATAGGTGAGGTATAGGCGGCACAATGACCAGTATGAGCAGGTGGCAGAGGTGAAGTATAGGGGGTACAATGACCGGTATGAGCAGGTGGCAGAGATGAGGCATAGGGGGAGGCACAATGACCAGTATGAGCAGGTAGCAGAGGTGACATATAGGGGGCACAATGACCAGTATTTGCAGGTGGCAGAGGTGAGGTATAGAGGGCATAATGACTGGTATGAGCAGGTGGCAGAGATGAGGTATAGGGGGCACAATGACCAGTATGAGCAGGTGGCAAAGATGAGGTATAGGGGGCACAATGACCGGTATGAGCAGGTGGCAGAGATGAGGTATAGGGGGAGGCACAATGACCAGTATGAGCAGGTAGCAGAGGTGACATATAGGGGGCACAATGACCAGTATTTGCAGGTGGCAGAGGGGAGGTATAGGGGGCACAATGACCAATATGGACAGGTGGCAGAGATGAGGTATGGTGGGCACAATGACCAGTATGAGCAGGTGGCAGAGTTGAGGTATAGGGGGTACAATGACCAGTGTGTCCAGGTGGCAGAGGTGAGGTATAGGTGGCACAATAACTAGTATGGGCAGGTGGTACAGGTGAGGTATAGGTGAGGTACAGGTGAGGTATGAGCAGGTGGCAGAAAAGCAGTATAGGGGCCCAATGACCAGTATGGGCGGGTGGCAGAGGTCAGGTATAGGGGGTACAATGACTAGTATGAGCAGGCGGCAGAGTTGAAGTATAGGGGGTACAATGTGCAGTATAAGTAGGTGGCACAGGTGAGGTATAGAGGGCATAATGACTGGTATGAGCAGGTGGCAGAGATGAGGTATAGGGGGCACTATGACCAGTATGAGCAGGTGAGTATGAGTAGGTGGCACAGGTGAGGTATAGGGGGGCACAATGACTGGTATGAGCAAGTGGCAAAGGTCACATATAGGGGCACAATGACCAGTATGAGCAGGTGGCAGAGGTGAGGTATAGGGGGGCACAATGACCAGTATGAGCTGGTGGCAGAGATGGCATATAGGAGGCACAATGACCAATATTGGCAGGTGGCAGAGATGAGGTATGGGGGGCGTGATAACCGATATGGGCAGGTGACAGAGGTGAAGAATAGGGGGTACAATGACCAGTATGAGCAGGTGGCAGAGGGGAGGTATAGGCGGCACAATGACCAGTATGAGCAGGTGGCAGAAAAGCAGTATAGGGGGCCAATGACCAGTATGGGCAGGTGGCAGAGGCGAGGTATAGGGGGCACAATGACCGGTATGAACAGGTGGCAGAGGTGAGGTATAGGGGGCACAATGATTAGTATGAGCAGGTGGCGGAAATAAGGTATATGGACGCAATGACCGGTATGAGGAGGTGACAGAGGTTTGGTATATGGGGTACAATCACCAGTATGATCAGGTGCACACCTCCCATCTTTTTAAGATGGAAACGAGGGACACTTATTAGCAAAAGTATGTAGCATAGGACCCACCCCCTGCCACGCTTCATTAAAAGCAAATTATACTAAAAAAAAAAAAAGATAAGCCCACAAGTGCTTTTTTTACCACTGCTATTTCTTTATATTGGCTTTTGAAACCAAAACAATTTAGAAATTGGGTGAAAGATTTAGCACTGGGAAACACTTTAAAAGATAAAAAGTGCATTTTATATACATCTATATAGATCAGACCAAAATGAGGGACAAATGAGGAGGAATGAGGGACGGAGGGACATTGTTCCAAATCAGGGACAGTCCGTTGAAATCAGGGGCAGTTGGGAGGTATGCAGGTGGCAGAGGTGAGGTATATGGGGGGGGGCATAATGACCAGTATGAGGGGGTGACAGAGGTTAGGTGTATGGGGCACAATGACCAGTATGAGCAGGTGACAGAGATGAGGTATCGGGGGGTACAAATACCAGTATGAGGGGGTGACAGAGGTTAGGTATGGGGGGGTACAATGACCAGTATGAGCAGGTGGCAGAGGTGAGGTATAGGGGGCAAGTAGTGATAGGGACGCCAGGGGTAGAAAGTGGCACGGATTTGTATCCAATGGACAGATATGCTCAGTGTATGGTGGTGTAGAATGTTGGTACCTGGAAGTGTTCGCCCAGCTCGTAGACCTCTCCTCTGTACTCACAGCCAATCTTCTCGCAGCGGGGGCAGCAGTCGGTGGGGTAGTGACTGACATGCATGCAGGCGGGTGGCAGGGCGGTGCACTCTGTCCTGGCACAGGCTGGCCCCTCTGTGGTACACTCACACTGTGTGCAATGGTCTGAGTCCAGGAAATACCACTCACCAACATAGTACACGCTGCCATTTGCTTCACATGTGTTCACCTGGTGAGCCGCAGACAGTCCCATCTGGCTTATCAGGAGCAGGCAGAGCAGGGAGGTGGGTGCCCACCTGTCCAGCCTGGTGACACCGTTGGTAGATGCCATGATTAGTGACACAGGTGCAGGAAGAGATAATGAATCCAGAGGACCCTTCCAACAATCTTCTCACTTGAACCCTGCGGCTGAAGGTCGTCGTTCTGTACAAAGGTCCTCCAGGACAAGTGTCAGTATATGGGAAGTCAGGACCAGCCTTGGTATTAATCTATAATGATGTCTGTAGGACACACGGTTCTCTACATGATCTCCCAACAGGGTTGGTCTGTATGTAGTAGTAGGGAACGTTTGCAGACTGGTTCAGCCTCAGAAATAGGAAATAATGATGACAGGTGTCCAGCACCAGTACCTGTATTGGTGAGCAGATCCGGATCTACGGGGAGAGGAGCACCCAAGACAATGTCCGGGAATAAAATCTGGAGGGATCCAGAGGCTCAGAGCGGACTCTATTGGATCAGAGTCGGTCCAGTTGTTTTGTAGATCCTGAAGGCTTGAGGCGTATCCAGTAGATGGTGAGATCCCTGGGAAGTGGAGTAGATACTTGTAGTTCACAATGAATCCTGTGGTTTGGTGGATCCCATTCAATCCTGTGGTTGTGGTACTTTTTTGTTTGCAAATTTTCAGGAAATGCTTTATGGGTGTCTACCCTCTTCTTCTAAGGTCCAAGCAGTAGCGTGGTTTGGTGGATTCCGGTGGCTCACAGGGATTTCTGTGCTTTGGTGGATCTTAGTGAATCCTGACTTGCGGTTGATCTCAGTGAATCCTGTGGTTTGGTGGGTCCCAGAGGAACCCTGTGGTTCTGAAGACCTCAATGAACCATGACGTTTAATGGATCTCAGTGAACCCTGATGTTTGGTGGCTTTACAGTGAACCCTGACGTTTTGTGGATCACAGTGAATGCTGTGGTTTGGAGGATCTCAGTGAATCCTGATGTTTGGAGGTACCTAGTGAATCCTGGAGGGTCCCAGTGAATCCTGTAGTTTGATGGATCTCAGTGTATCCTGTGGTTTGAGGGTCCCCAGTGAAGCCTGTAGTTTGGTGGATTTCAGTAAATCCTGTGGTTTGGTGGATCTCAGTGAATCCTGTGGTTTGAGGGTCACCAGTGAATCCTATAGTTTGGTGGATCTCAGTAAATCCTGTGGTTTGGTGGATCTCAGTAAATCCAGCGGTTTGGTAAATCTTAGTGAATCTTGTGGTTTGGTGGGTCTCAGTGAATCCTGTGGTTTTGTAGATCTTAGTGGCTCACATTGGATCCCCCTGGTTGGGTAGATCCTGGCAGTCCGGCTGGCTGGAAGTTTGCTGTGTCAGGCTGCAGTGTCTGAGTGGCCCCCACTCCGCTCCTCTTTTATAATTTGGGCATGTGATGGGAGGGGGGGCTCCTGGATCTCTGAGTGGATGAAGCTCCCATTACAGACTCATTCTTCTCGGCTCTCTGTGTCTCTGGGCTGGATCCAGCATGTGATGTGATACCTCCTCTCCCCTCCTACTAACCATAATGGGATGACAGCCCACCTCCCCTCTACTGTATACAGGGCACAGACCATGCCCCCCCCCCCCCTTTCTAGGCTGTAGAGGGATGCCAGACTCCACTCCCCCCAGAGGTCCCAATACCCTGCCCTGGCTGTCTGACAGCTCCTGTCACTAGTGGAGCTTAGACAACTTTGATGTGACCCTCCAGCCATACAGCCTGGCGCTCCCAGCAAGGAAAGGGTCAATTTAAAGGAGACACCACTTTGATGTTGGAGATAACCTGTTTAGTCCTCTGAGCAGCTTCCAAATGTCTCATCTCCTCCGGCTGTTTCTTATCTCATGCAAGTACAGAAAAATGTAAAAATATGATATTTGGCGAGCGCTCCCTGATTCTGGGGGCAGATAAGGTGTGTTATGCGGGTGGATCTCTAAACACGACCGGTTTCTGGAAATGGGCGTCAGAGCTGCGCTGATGAAGTCCTGGATGCAGTGTTCGTCCGATAGTCTTTATAGGGTGTGTACACCCCAACAATCATCTCCTCATTTTTCCTCTGTTAAATATCCCATTAAAAGTGTTTCATTATATCTGTTAAATAAATGCAAAAATATACCTGGTGATCCTGCCAGAAATCTTGGCCACCTATAACTTCCTGTGCTGACTCTTATCGGTTACATTGTTTCCAGTTATATCTGAGGACTACATACCCACACCCTATGTTATGGAGAGAAGGAGAAGGGTGGGTGTCCCATAGTCCTGTCCCAGGGTGTCCTTATTCTGACCTTCTTCTAACCAGCTTCTGACTTGCTACTATCCTTCATCTGACCTTCTTCTAACCTGCCTCTGACCTACTTCTAACTGTTTTTGTCCCTCTTCTGACATGTTTTTGTCCCTCTTCTGACTTGTTTTTGTCCCTTTTCTGACTTGTTTCTTCCCTGCTTCTGGCCTTCTTCTAACCAGCTTCTGACCTGCTGCTGTCCTTCTTCTGAACTTCTAACCAGCTTCTGACCTGCTGCTGTCCTTCTTCTGAACTTCTTCTAACCAGCTTCTGACCTGCTACTGTCCTAACCAGCTTCTGTTATGACCTGCTACTGTCTTTCTTCTGACCTTCTTCTAAACCGCTTTTGACCTACTTCTAATGCCGTGTACACACGACCGGACTTTACGGCATACTTGGTCCAGTGAACCTGAGTCCGTCGGACAATTCGATCGTGTGTGGGCTCCAGTGGACTTTTTTTTTTCTCAAAAGTTTGACAGACCTAGAAATGAAACATGTTTCAAATCTGTCCGACGGACTCGAGTCCAGTCGAAAAGTCCGCTCGTCTGTATGCTAGTCTGACGGGCAAAAACCGACGCTAGGGCAGCTATTGGCTACTGGCTATCAACTTCCTTGTTTTAGTCCGGTCGTGCGTCATCACATACGAATCCGTCGGACTTTGGTTGATCGTGTGTAGGCAAGTCCATTCATTCGGAAAGTCCGTCATAAAGTCCGTCGAAAAGTCCGCAGGACAAAGTCTGCCGTAAAGTCCGCTCGTGTGTACGCGGCATAACTGTTTTTGTCCTTCTTCTGACTGGTTCCTGCCCTGCTTCTGAACTTCTAACCAGCTTCTGACCTGCTGCTGTCATTCTTCTGATCCTTTTCAACCTACTTTTAACTGTTTTTGTCCTTCTTCTAACTTGTTCCTGTCCTGCTTTTAACCAGCTTCTGACTTTTACCCTGCTTTTAACCTTCTTCTAACCAGCTTCTGACTTGCTACTATCCATTTCCTGACCTTCTTCTAACCTGCTTTTGACCTGCTTCTAACTTTTTTTTGTCCCTGTTCTGACTTGTTTCTGTCCTTCAGACCTTTTTCTAACCAGCTTCTGACCTGCTACTGTCCTACTTCTGACCTTCATCTAACCTGCTTTTAACCTACTCCTAACTGTTTTTGTCCTTTTCTGACTTGTTTCTGTCCTGCTTCTGAACTTCTAACCAGCTTCTGACCTGCTGCTGTCCTTCTTCTAACCAGCTTCTAACTGTTTTTTTGTCCTTCTTCTGACTTGCTTTTGTCCTTCTTCTAACCAGCTTCTGACCTGCTGCTGTCCTTCTTCTGGCCTACTTCTAACTGTTTTTTGTCCTTATGACTTGTTTTTGTCCTTCTTCTAATCAGCTTCTGACCTGCTATTGTCCTATTTGACTAACTTCTAACTGTTTTTGTCCTTCTTCTGACTTATTTTTGTCCTGCTGCTGTCCTTCTAACCAGCTTCTGACCTACTGTTTTTGTCCTTCTTCTGACCTGTTTCTGTCCTGGTTCTGACCCGTTGCTGTTCTTCTTCTGACCTTCTTCCTACCTGCTTCTGTTCTTTTTCTTATCTGCTTAACTTACTTCTAACCTGCTTCTGTTCTGCTTTCAGTAAATTTTGCATTCCCATAGACTCGTGTTTGGGAAGATACAAATAAGACATGCAGTCACAGCTCAGTTCTTGAATTCGGTTTGAAGAGACTTTTATTCAGTGGCGGCCCGTCCATACAGGGCGCCGGGGCAATACCCCCCCCCCCCCCCTCCATGCGCTTGAACCCTAATTTACATGCAGGGTGCTGAACGCATGGATTCCAATGTGTTTTTTTTTTTTTAAGCATCTGACTAGAGCCAGGAGCTCTAGTTGGCTTCAAAAAAGGTGGGCTTACCCACTTGTGTGACAATAACGAATTATTAATATGCACTATTGTCTTCCTGATTCTCCTCCCAGCCAATCAGGAAGCAGGTCCTGAGACCCGATTGGCCAAGAGGAGAAGCACGGGCTTCCAATATCCTTCCTCCCACGTTACCTGCAGGGGTAAGTGTGGGGCTGGTGGGGCTGACGGACGGACAAACAAGCAAGCGATGTGAGGGACCGACGGGGAGGGGTTGGAAGGTGATTTGTTTGCTGCCCCCCCCCCCCCAAAATGGAGCACCAGCCGCCCCTGCTTTTATTTATTACAATTACAGTGACTGTGGCAGTGCAGTGCCCTGTCATGGTGTCAAAAGTTAGTCTGGGTCATGTTTTGCAGAGAACCGGCACACTGATGGTGCAGGTGTGTGCTGGGCTTTTAGTAGAGTCATTTCAGTGCTTCTGGGCTCCATGCGGTTGCATCAGAGCAGCCAGAGGTGTGCGTGTCTGCATGGTGCAGTCTGGGAGAGGACAGACAGAGGCCTGAGCTAGAGGGCGGAGCAGGAGGGAGCTGTGGGTAAGAGTGAGCTGACTGGAGGTGCAGCGTTTGTAGATGAGCTCAGGAATGTTGTGTTAGATGGTCAGGAGGACTGAGGCACCGGGCCTGAGTAGCAGTGCTGCTAAAGAGAGCCAGGAGGCTGAATATTATTGTGTTTTGTGTTGATGGTGGAAACCCCTGTGAGGGCTACTCACTGCTGGGAACGTTTTCCTTTGTGTTTCAATAAATCTGGCCAACAAGCCCTGAAAAAGGCAGATCTGGTGTGGACCTGACTCACTGGTGAGCGCTACATGTGAGCTAAACAACCCTCCTACATCGCAGGACATAATGTATAATATTGATGAAGAGTCACCGGAGGGACAATATATGATCACATAATCTATTTCCGTCCTTCTTCTGACCTACTGCTTTCCTTCTTCTGGCCTGTTTCCGTCCTTCTTCTGACCTACTGCTCTCCTTCTTCTGGCCTGTTTCCGTCCTTCTTCTGACCTACTGCACTCCTTCTTCTGGCCTGTTTCCGTCCTTCTTCTGACCTACTGCTCTCCTTCTTCTGGCCTGTTTCCGTCCTTCTTCTGACCTACTGCTCTCCTTCTTCTGGCCTGTTTCCGTCCTTCTTCTGACCTACTGCTCTCCTTCTTCTGACCTGTTTCCGTCCTTCTTCTGACCTACTGCTCTCCTTCTTCTGACCTGTTTCCGTCCTTCTTCTGACCTACTGCTCTCCTTCTTCTGACCTGTTTCTGTCCTTCTTCTGACCTACTGCTCTCCTTCTTCTGACCTGTTTCCGTCCTTCTTCTGACCTACTGCTCTCCTTCTTCTGACCTGTTTCTGTCCTTCTTCTGACCTACTGCTCTCCTTCTTCTGATCTACTTCTCTTCTTCTTTTTTCTGACCTTCTTCTTGCCTTCTTCTGACCTGGTTCTGATCTACTTCTCTCCTTTTTTCTGACCTTCTTCTTTCCTCTGACCTGTTTCTGTCCTGACCTACTTCTTTCCTTCTTATGGCCTGCTTCCATCCTTCTTCTGACCTGTTTTTGTCCTTTTTCTGACCTACTTCTCTCCTTCTTCTGAACAGTTTTTGTCCTTCTTCTGACCTGCTTCTCTCATTCTTATGGCTTGCTTCTGTCCTTCTTCTGACCTACTTCTCTCCTTCTTCTGAACTGCTTCTGTCTTTCTTCTGACCTACTTCTCTCCTCCTTCTGACCTACTTCTCTTCTTATGACCTGTTTCTGTTCTTCTGACCTACTTCTTTCCTTCTTATGGCCTGCCTCTGTCCTTCTTCTGACCCGTTTCTGTCCTTCTTATGGCCTGCTTACATCCTTCTTCTGACCTACCGCTCTCCTTCTGACCTGTTTCTGTCCTTCTCTGACCTACTTCTCTTCTTCTTATGGTCTGCTTCTGTCCTTCTGACCTACTTCTCTCCTTCTGACCTGCTTCTCTCCTTCTTTCTTCTGACCTGCTTCTCTCCTTTCTCTGACCTACTTCTCTCATTCTTCTGACCTGCTTCTCTCCTTCTTTCTTCTGACCTACTTCTCTCTTTCTTCTGACCTGTTTTTGTCCTTCTTTTGACCTACTTCTCTCATTCTTATGGCTTGCTTCTGTCCTTCTCCTGAACTGCTTCTTTCCTTCTGACCTACTTCTCTCCTCCTTTTGACCTACTTTCTCCTTCTTCTGAACCGCTTCTGTCCTTCTTCCGACCCACTTCTCTTTTTCCTATGACTTGCTTCTGACCTGTTTCTGTCCTTTTTCTGACCTACTTCTTTCCTTCTTATGACCTGCCTCTCACCTTCTTTTTCTGACCTGCTTCTGACCTACTTCTCTTTTCTTATGAACTGCTTCTCTCCTCCTTCTGACCTACTTCTCTCCTTCTGTCCTTCTTCTGACCTACTTCTCTCCTCCTTCTGACCTACTTCTCTTCTTCTTATGACTTGCTTCTGACCTACTTCTTTCCTTCTTATGACCTGCCTCTGTCCTTTTTGTGACCTGCTTCTCTCCTTCTTTTTCTGACCTGCTTCTGACCTACTTCTCTTTTCTTCTGACCTGCTTCTCTCCTTCTTCTGACCTGTTTCTGTCCTTCTTATGGCCGGCCTCTGTCCTTCTTTGGACCTATTTCTCTCCTGACCCGTTTCTGTCCTTCTTCTGACCTACTACTCTCCTTATTACCTGCTTCTCTCCTTCTTACTTCTGACCTGCTTCTCTCCTTCTTACTTCTGACCTGCTTCTCTCCTTCTTACTTCTGACCTACTTCTCTCCTTCTTACTTCTGACCTACTTTTCTCCTTCTTACTTCTGACCTACTTTTCTCCTTCTTACTTCTGACCTACTTCTCACCTTCTTCTGACCTACTTCTGTCCTACTTCTCTCCTTCTTATGGCCTGCTTCTCTCCTTCTGAACTACTTATTTTCTTCTTCTGACCTACTTCTCTTCTTCCTATGACCTGCTTCTTCCCTTCTTCTGACAGAGACAGCAATTAAAAACTGACAGGGGTTCTAATTTCTCACCACTCCATCCAAAACTAAATAAAAAAAGTTTTGCCGCCAGATATACTTTAAATGTTCATGTTGAGAAAAGTGTAACGCTTTCTCTTTGCAGAAAAAAAGAAAATATTGAACAAGAAGTGTGTCAACAAGGACCCCAAAAGGGTCAGCCTGACAATCCAGGTAGGACATTCTCCAGGGACTAATTGTTTTTATCACATCACATCAGATATTTTGTAACAATGTAACGAGCAGTGGAGAGGATTTCTGGCAGAAGCTCTGAACTCGCCGCGGGATATTTTCTGGATGTGGCGCTCGGCTCCTCATAAATCTCTCCACCCTGATGAAGGTTTCCTGTGCTGGAACGCGGTATGTATTCGGTGTGTCTCCGATGGGTCTGGACTTGTCTTTGTAGGAATGAGAGGACCTTGTTGGGCGATGGACCCCCCCCCCCCAGCAACAAGCGAGGAATCAGGGACAAAATTACGGCATGACACCGAAAATCTCATCTTCCCAGAAGTCACTGCTCTGATTAACTCTTCCACCCGGGAACACGCGCCGTGACGTCACCCGCCTGGCCGGGAACACTTCGCCTTGTGACCAGCCTGTGCCAGCCAGGAAAGTCGCTCTGAGCTGCCATATTATTAAATCTCCTTTCCAGGGAGGAATCTAATGTCTCCATGATGGACTCCGCTCAGCTCGATCCCCCCCCCCCCCCTCAGCACCCCCTACATTAGATCTCGCCTTCCCTGGTAACCCCCTATACCCAGAGCTACAGAGAGTCTTGTGTCCCCAGAGCTACAGAGAGTCTTGTATAACCAGAGCTACAGAGAGTCTTGTGTCCCCAGAGCTACAGAGAGTCTTGTGTCCCCAGAGCTACAGAGAGTCTTGTGTCCCCAGAGCTACAGAGAGTCTTGTATAACCAGAACTACAGAGAGTCTTGTGTCCCCAGAGCTACAGAGAGTCTTGTGTCCCCAGAGCTACAGAGAGTCTTGTGTCCCCAGAGCTACAGAGAGTCTTGTATACACAGAGCTACAGAGAGTCTTGTGTCCCCAGAGCTACAGAGAGTCTTGTGTCCCCAGAGCTACAGAGAGTCTTGTATACACAGAGCTACAAAGAGTCTTGTGTCCCCAGAGCTACAGAGAGTCTTGTATAACCAGAGCTACAGAGAGTCTTGTATAACCAGAGCTACAGAGAGTCTTGTGTCCCCAGAGCTACAGAGAGTCTTGTGTCCCCAGAGCTACAGAGAGTCTTGTGTCCCCAGAGCTACAGAGAGTCTTGTGTCCCCAGAGCTACAGAGAGTCTTGTGTCCCCAGAGCTACAGAGAGTCTTGTGTCCCCAGAGCTACAGAGAGTCTTCTTGTGTCCCCAGAGCTACAGAGAGTCTTCTTGTGTCCCCAGAGCTACAGAGAGTCTTGTGTCCCCAGAGCTACAGAGAGTCTTGTGTCCCCAGAGCTACAGAGAGTCTTGTGTCCCCAGAGCTACAGAGAGTCTTGTGTCCCCAGAGCTACAGAGAGTCTTGTGTCCCCAGAGCTACAGAGAGTCTTGTGTCCCCAGAGCTGCAGAGAGTCTTGTGTCCCCAGAGCTACAGAGAGTCTTGTATACACAGAGCTACAGAGAGTCTTGTGTCCCCAGAGCTACAGAGAGTCTTGTATAACCAGAGCTACAGAGAGTCTTGTGTCCCCAGAGCTACAGAGAGTCTTGTGTCCCCAGAGCTACAGAGAGTCTTGTATAACCAGAGCTACAGAGAGTCTTGTGTCCCCAGAGCTACAGAGAGTCTTGTGTCCCCAGAGCTACAGAGAGTCTTGTATACACAGAGCTACAAAGAGTCTTGTGTCCCCAGAGCTACAGAGAGTCTTGTGTCCCCAGAGCTACAGAGAGTCTTGTGTCCCCAGAGCTACAGAGAGTCTTGTATAACCAGAGCTACAGAGAGTCTTGTGTCCCCTTAAGGTACAGAGAGTAGAGCTGTGGAAAGTCTTATGTCCCTTAGAGCTGCAGAGAGTCTTGTGTCTGGTCTCAGCACTCCTCTCACACAATCTAAGCAGCAGACCTTCTATGGAGTGTTAGGCTGAGCACAGAGAATACAATCTGATTGGACAATCTCTGGATCTTCCCTCCCCTATGCAATGTGAGAATCCTCCTGATTGGCTGGGATTGGATTTCTCTGTCCTCCTATTATGTGGTTTTGTTGAACATAATGCAGATTGTATGGTGACTGATGACAGCTCACATGAGAACCCAAGCAACTGTGATGGTTCTCATCTACAGTATCTCACAAAAGTAAGTACACCCCCTCAGTGACATTTTTGTAAATCTTTTCTTCTATCTTTTCATGTGACAACACTGAAGAAATGACACTTGTCTACAATGTAAAGTAGTGAGTGTACAGCTTGTATAACAGTGTAAATTTACTGTCCCCTCAAAATAACTCAACACACAGCCATTAATGTCTAAACCGCTGGCAACAAAAGTCAGTACACCCCTAAGTGAAAGTGTCCAAATCGGGTCCAAAGTGTCAATATTTTGTGTGGCCTCCATTATTTTCCAGCACTGCCTTAACCCTCTTGGGCATGGAGGTCACCAGAGCTTCTCAGGTTGTCACTGGAGTCCTCTTCCCCTCCTCCATGACGACATCACAGAGCTGGTGGATGTTAGAGACCTTGCGCTCCTCCACCTTCCATTTGAGGATGTCCCACAGATGCTCAATAGGGTTTAGGTCTGGAGACATGCTTGGCCAGTCCATCACCTTTACCCTCAGCTTCTTTAGCAAGGCAGTGGTGGTCTTGGAGGTGTGTTTGGGGTGGTTATCATGTTGGAATACTGCCCTGCGGCCCAGTCTCTGAAGGGAGGGGATCATGCTCTGCTTCAGTATATCACAGTACATGTTGGCATTCATGGTCCCCTCAATGATCTGTAGCCCCCCAGTGCCGGCAGCACTCATGCAGCCCCAGACCATGACACTCCCACCACCATGCTTGACTGTAGACAAGACACACTTGTCTTTGTCCTCCTCACCTGGTTGCCCCCACACACGCTTGTCACCATCTGAACCAAATACGTTTATCTTGGTCTCATCAGACCACAGGACATGGTTCCAGTAATCCATGTCCTTAGTCTGCTTGTCTTCAGCAAACTGTTTGTGGACTTTCTTGTACATCATCTTTAGAAGAGGCTTCCTTCTGGGACGACAGCCATGCAGACCAATTTGATGCAGTGTGCGGCGTATGGTCTGATCACTGACAGGCTGACCCCCCACCCCTACAACCTCTACAGCAATGCTGGCAGCACTCATACGTCTATTTTCCAAAGACAACCTCTGGATATGACGCTGAGCACGTGACCTCAACTTCTTTGGTGGACCATGGCGAGGCCTGTTCTGAGTGGAACCTCTCCTGTTATACCGCTGTATGGTCTTGGCCACCGTGCTGCAGATCAGTTTCAGGGTCTTGGCAATCTTCTTATAGCCTAGGCCATCTTTATGTAGAGCAACAATTCTTTTTTTCAGATCCTCAGAGAGTTCTTTGCCATGAGGTGCCATGTTGTACTTCCAGTGACCAGTATGAGAGAGTGAGAGCGATAACACCAAATTTAACACACCTGCTCCCCATTCACACCTGAGACCTTGTAACACTAACGAGTCACATGACACCGGGGAGGGAAAATGACTAATTGGACCCAATTTGGAGATTTTCACTTAGGGGTGTACTGACTTTTGTTGCCAGCGGTTTAGACATTAATGGCTGTGTGTTGAGTTATTTTGAGGGGACAGTAAATTTACACTGTTATACAAGCTGTACACTCACTACTTTACATTGTAGACAAGTGTCATTTCTTCAGTGTTGTCACATGAAAAGAGAGAAGAAAAGATTTACACAAATGTCACTGAGGGGTGTACTTACTTTTGTCAGATACTGTATATACACTGTGTATGGGGTCGGGGGGAGAAGCGCCCTCTATGGGAGGGGGAGGGGAGGTCTCCAGATTCCCGGGACAATCCCATTTCTATCTCCCCGGTCATGTGATCACTCCCCGCCTTCTACACCGGGACGGTAAGTACCATGGATGGGGGAGGGGCTCCGTCTGCAGGTCTGAAGCTCCCCGCCCCTCTCCGTGACGTCACTGCCTGTCACCCGGACTCTCAGCTTTGCGCGCTTTAAGGGGCGGGGCCTGCAACGGCGATGGGGGCGTGTCCCGTCTCCATGGTGACGGCAGAGTTTACATCAGAGACATAAAACCGGGAGGAGAGTCACGTGACCGGAGGGGACAGCGGGTATGTAGAGACCCCTCCCCCACACTGCACCCCTCTACTACTCCCCCTCCCCCACCCTGCACCCCAATACCGCTCACCTCAACAATCTCCCCCTCTTCTCGGCTTCCTCAATACTCACCTCTTGCTCCCCCCCCCCATATACAGTCAGATTTCAGGGTGGGATTTCCCCCCAGAGAGTCCTGCATGTGTCCCCCAACCAGCCAATCAGATGACAGCTCTCACTCCTTCTGGGATTGGTTGTTTGGGTGGGTTTTCCCGGCTCCCCTCAGTGCTGCCTGTGATCAGTATGGGGGTGGGGCCCCGTGATTTGTCCCCCCCCCAGGGCCCCGTGATTTGTCCCCCCCCCCGGGGTCCGTGATTTGTCCCCCCCCCCCGGGGTGCTGTGATTTGTCCCCCCCCCCGGGGCCCTGTGATTTGTCCCCCCCCGGGCCCCGTGATTTGTCCCCCCCCCGGGGCCCTGTGATTTGTCCCCCCCCGGGCCCCGTGATTTGTCCCCCCCCCCAGGGCCCTGTGATTTGTCCCCCCCCGGGCCCCGTGATTTGTCCCCCCCCCGGGGTGCTGTGATTTGTCCCCCCCCCGGGGTGCTGTGATTTGTCCCCCCCCGGGGCCCTGTGATTTGTCCCCCCCGGGCCCCGTGATTTGTCCCCCCCCCGGGGTCCGTGATTTGTCCCCCCCCCCGGGGCCCTGTGATTTGTCCCCCCCCCGGGGTGCTGTGATTTGTCCCCCCCCCCGGGGCCCTGTGATTTGTCCCCCCCCCCCCCCCCGGGCCCCGTGATTTGTCCCCCCCCGGGCCCCGTGATTTGTCCCCCCCGGGGCCCACCGTGATTTGTCCCCCCCCCGGGCCCCGTGATTTGTCCCCCCCCCGGGACCCCATGATTTGTCCCCCCCCCCTCATGGAATTGATACATTACAAAATATTAGCTTTCATATATAAAATACATGACCGATGGGGGAAGATTCAGGTCGGGGTTCTGTGTCGTGTCCCCCATTATATTCTGTCATACTGGAGCCCCCCCCACTAACTGTCTTCATTCCCCCCCCTCACCCCAGGTCCATGTGGAACCCTCTGACATGTTTCAGGCTCTGAGTGACCGGGACAGCGGCTATGGAGAGATGGGTGACCCCCCGCCGTCACTCTGGAGGATGGTGGAGGACCAGGTGCCCCCCAGTGAGCGGGCCGAGATCCGGAGGATTCTGGGAGAGACCGCCGTAGACCTGAACCTGGACCTGCACGCTGAGGTGTGTGACCGCTGATATCGCCATGGCAACCCACCGGAGGGGGCGGGACCAAACCCAAACCCAGGGGCCCCAAGGTGGAAGGGGTGGGGGGAGAGGATGTGATTGGTAGAATGAGAGTCAGGGGTCCTCCTGTCCCCGTGACACCCCACATTTCCTGTACAGGTGTCACAGGGACAGGAAGTTAAAGGAGATGTTCCTGATGGGGTCACCTGCAGAAATAAAATGTTGGCTGCTCCACCCAAAACTGAAAAATCTAAAACTGAGTGACAGAAGTGACCCCGAAAAAGATGACTCTATGATTAAAGCTCCGCCTCCTCTTCCCAGTGCATTGTGGGAGGGACAGAAGGTTGAACTGACTCTTCTTACTTTAAGCCCCACCTTCTTTTCCTCAGTGCATTGTGGGAGGAGCAGAGAGCTCAGCTGTCATTTTATACCTGAAGCCCCACCCATTTCTTACAGTGCATTGTGGGAGGAGCAGAGGGCTCAGCTGTCATCTTATACCTGAAGCCCCACCCATTTTTTTTCAGTGCATTGTGGGAGGAGCAGAGAGCTCAGCTGCCATCTTATACCTGAAGCCCCACCCATTTTTTTCCATTTCAAGGTGGGAGGAGCAGAGAGCTCAGCTGCCATCTTATACCTGAAGCCCCACCCATTTTTTTTCAGTGCATTGTGGGAGGAGCAGAGGGCTCAGCTTTCATCTTATACCTGAAGCCCCACCCATTTTTTTCAGTGCATTGTGGGAGGAGCAGAGAGCTCAGCTGTCATCTTATACCTGAAGCCCCACCCATTTTTCTCAGTGCATTGTGGGAGGAGCAGAGAGCTCAGCTGCCATCTTATACCTGAAGCCCCACCTATTTTTTCCAGTGCATTGTGGAGGAGCAGAGAGCTCAGCTGCCATCTTATACCTGAAGCCCCACCTATTTTTTCCAGTGCATTGTGGGAGGAGCAGAGAGCTCAGCT
>NC_133330.1:343661349-343719220 GCF_042186555.1 Aquarana catesbeiana
CCTTCCCTTCTCTCCCAGTCTCTTCTCCTTCCCTTCTCTCCCAGTCTCTTCTCTTCTCTCCCAGTCTCTTCTCCTTCCTTCTCTCCCAGCTCTTCTCCTTCCTTCTCTCCCAGTCTCTTCTCCTTCCTTCTCTCCCAGTCTCTTCTCCTTCCTTCTCTCCCAGTCTCTTCTCCTTCCCTTCTCCTCCCAGTCTCTTCTCCTTCCGTTCTCTCCCAGTCTCTTCTCCTTCCTTCTCTCCCAGTCTCTTCTCCTTCCCGTCTCTCCCAGTCTCTTCTCCTTCCTTCTCTCCCAGTCTCTTCTCCTTCCTTCTCTCCAGTCTCTTCTCCTTCCCTTCTCTCCCAGTCTCTTCTCCTTCCCTTCTCTCCCAGTCTCTTCTCCTTCCCTTCTCTCCCAGTCTCTTCTCTTCCCTTCCTCCCAGTCTCTCTCCTTCTCTCCAGTCTCTTCTCCTTCCCTTCTCTCCCAGTCTCTTCTCCTTCCCTTCTCTCCCAGTCTCTTCTCCTTCCTTCTCTCCAGTCTCTTCTCCTTCCCTTCTCTCCCAGTCTCTTCTCCTTCCTTCTCTCCAGTCTCTTCTCCTTCCTCTCCCAGTCTCTTCTCCTTCCCTTCTCTCCCAGTCTCTTCTCCTTCCCTTCTCTCCCAGTCTCTTCTCCTTCCCTTCTCTCCCAGTCTCTTCTCCTTCCCTTCTCTCCAGTCTCTCCTTCCTCTCCAGTCTCTTCTCCTTCCTTCTCTCCCAGTCTCTTCTCCTTCTTCTCTCCAGTCTCTCTCCTCTTCTCTCCCAGTCTCTTCTCTTCCCTTCTCTCCCAGTCTCTTCT
This sequence comes from Aquarana catesbeiana, assembly GCF_042186555.1. Classification (NCBI taxonomy): domain Eukaryota; kingdom Metazoa; phylum Chordata; class Amphibia; order Anura; family Ranidae; genus Aquarana; species Aquarana catesbeiana. Next base: position 343,662,159 of record NC_133330.1, read on the forward strand.
CCTTCCCTTCTCTCCCAGTCTCTTCTCCTTCCCTTCTCTCCCAGTCTCTTCTCTTCCTTCTCTCCCAGTCTCTTCTCCTTCTTCTCCCAGTCTCTTCTCCTTCCTTCTCTCCAGTCTCTTCTCCTTCCCTTCTCTCCCAGTCTCTTCTCCTTCCCTTCTCTCCCAGTCTCTTCTCCTTCCCTTCTCTCCCAGTCTCTTCTCCTTCCTTCTCTCCCAGTCTCTTCTCCTTCCCTTCTCTCCCAGTCTCTTCTCCTTCCCTTCTCTCCCAGTCTCTTCTCCTTCCCTTCTCTCCCAGTCTCTTCTCCTTCCTTCTCTCCCAGTCTCTTCTCCTTCCCTTCTCTCCCAGTCTCTTCTCCTTCCCTTCTCTCCCAGTCTCTTCTCCTTCCCTTCTCTCCCAGTCTCTTCTCCTTCCCTTCTCTCCCAGTCTCTTCTCCTTCCCTTCTCTCCAGTCTCTTCTCCTTCCCTTCTCTCCCAGTCTCTTCTCCTTCCCGTTCTCTCCCAGTCTCTTCTCCTTCCTTCTCTCCCAGTCTCTTCTCTCCTTCCTCTCTCCAGTCTCTTCTCTCCTTCCTTCTCTCCAGTCTCTTCTCCTTCCCTTCTCTCCCAGTCTCTTCTCCTTCCCTTCTCTCCCAGTCTCTTCTCCTTCCCTTCTCTCCCAGTCTCTTCTCTTCCTTCCTCTCCCAGTCTCTTCTCCTTCCCTTCTCTCCCAGTCTCTTCTCCTTCCCTTCTCTCCCAGTCTCTTCTCTTCCCTTCTCTCCCAGTCTCTTCTCCTTCCCTTCTCTCCCAGTCTCTTCTCCTCCTTCTCTCCCAGTCTCTTCTCCTTCCTCTCCAGTCTCCTTCTCCTTCCCTTCCCTCCCAGTCTCTTCTCCTTCCTTCTCTCCCAGTCTCTTCTCCTTCCCTTCTCTCCCAGTCTCTTCTCCTTCCCTTCTCTCCCAGTCTCTTCTCCTTCCCTTCTCTCCCAGTCTCTTCTCCTTCCCTTCTCTCCCAGTCTCTTCTCCTTCCCTTCCCTCCCAGTCTCTTCTCCTTCCCTTCCCTCCCAGTCTCTTCTCCTTCCCTTCCCTCCCAGTCTCTTCTCCTTCCCTTCTCTCCCAGTCTCTTCTCCTTCCCTTCCCTCCCAGTCTCTTCTCCTTCCCTTCTCTCCCAGTCTCTTCTCCTTCCCTTCTCTCCCAGTCTCTTCTCCTTCCCTTCTCTCCCAGTCTCTTCTCCTTCCTCTTCTCTCCCAGTCTCTTCTCCTTCCCTTCTCTCCAGTCTCTTCTCCTTCCCTTCTCTCCCAGTCTCTTCTCCTTCCCTTCTCTCCCAGTCTCTTCTCCTTCCCTTCTCTCCCAGTCTCTTCTCCTTCCCTTCTCTCCCAGTCTCTTCTCCTTCCCTTCTCTCCCAGTCTCTTCTCCTTCCCTTCTCTCCCAGTCTCTTCTCCTTCCCTTCTCTCCCAGTCTCTTCTCCTTCCCTTCCCTCCCAGTCTCTTCTCCTTCTCTTCTCTCCCAGTCTCTTCTCCTTCCCTTCTCCTCAAATCTTTTCTGTTTTTCCCTTCCCCCGTGTTGAGATGTGGGATTGGGGGGTGATGGGGCACTCTTGGTACCCTGGTATTTGGGACCCTCGGTCCCTCCCCCCGGCTGGTTGGGGGTTAGGAGATTCCTGTCTGGGATGTCGGAATTCACAGAATGAATTTGCTGCATTTTCCTAGAAGAAGCCCTGAAACCTGACACTGCGGAGGTCTGTACTGACGGTTCCCGTATACAGGTAATCCCCTCCCCCACCATGGGGTTCTCAGACCACACACAGCCTGTGTGCCAAGTCTTCATTATATGGAATGAAGGCCGGGGGGGGGGGGGGCCATGGGCCTCCTCTCCTGGACTGAAACCGCTTCCTCTAATTTCCCTGCACACTGTGGGCTTCTCACAATGTGCATCAGAAGCTGCAGCAAGTCAGATAGAGCCCCGCCCTCATTTCCTGGCTGGAGGACGTCCAGCATCATCCAGGTCTTTCTTACCCTGTCTGGATTTTAGTTCCTGCAATGGTGCAGACTCAGCAACACATGTGTTGGGCGTTACCTATGCAAATCCAGGCTGCCTAGGAACGCCCACTCCTCCAGACTGACACCCGCCCATCAACACACTGTGATAACTGCCTAAAGTGCCAGCTGAGCCCTCTGCTCCTCCCACAATGCACTGATAAAAAGGGTGGGGCTTCAGGTATAAGATGACAGCTGAGCTCTCTGCTCCTCCCACAATGCACTGATAAAAAATGGGTGGGGCTTCAGGTATAAGATGACAGCTGAGCCTCTGCTCCTCCCACAATGCACTGATAAAAAATGGGTGGGGCTTCAGGTATAAGATGACAGCTGTGCCCTCTGCTCCTCCCACTGAAAAAAGGAGGCGGAGCTTCAAATATAAGATGACAGCTGAGCCCTTTTCTCCTCCCACAATGCACTGAGAAAAGAAGGCGTGGCTTTAAGTATAGAGTCATCTGTTCTGGGGTCACTTCTGGATTTTTTTCAACAACATTTAAAGTGTAGCTCCACTCAGCGACCTGACTGGTCCCTGGCTCCACCCCTAATATTCATTGGATTTCCAGTTCCTGCAATCATGGAAGCTCAGCATCACATGTGGGCGTCACCTATGTAAATATAGCCCGCCTAGGAACGCCCACTCCTCCAGACTAAACACCCACCCATCAACGCACTGCGATAATTGCTTAAAGTGCCAGCCGAGCCCCCTGCTCCTCCCACAATGCACTGGGGAAAGGGGGCGGGGCTTCAGGTATAGAATGACAGCCGAGCCTTCTGTACCTCCCACACTGAGGACGGAGGTGGAGTTTCATCATTTCACGTTTTTCTTCCCAGCCTGACTATCCCTGGCCCCGCCCCTTTTATTCATAGTTACAAAGTAGGCGAGGTTGAAAAAAGTCCAACCTGTGTGTGGATTGGATTTTACTTTCAATCATGGAAGCTCAGCACCACATCTGGGCGTTACCTATGCAAATACAGCCTGCCTAGCAACACCCACTCCTCCAGACTGACCCCCCCCCGCCCATCAAGGCGTCTTGATATTTGCATAGCTCCTCCTACTACATGCATCAGGACTGAGGAGTAGTGAGGCAGGGCTCTTTAATGTCAGGAAGCGATGTACAGCCCCCTGCCGGCCCCTCCCACCAGATATGATCTGCCTGCATTGCATAGAGAAGCTCAGAGACCCAGTGATGACATCACCAGGACTATAATAAGGCATGCAATGAAAATGGAAAGATTTAATTATATAAATGCAATTATCATGTTGACGAAGGAGGGGATGTGGATTCTGAACTCGCATGGACTCCCTTCCTCCTCACGCTCTGATTCTTCCTTCTTCTTTCACACTCTGTAGAGAAGGATAGAGATCTGTCTGAGAATTCGCTGGACAGACGTTTGTTTTGTCTGCTGACCGATGGGAGCCGCGTCCTCCATGGACACAGAACCCGTCTGTGTGGATTCCAGACCCGTCTGCAGGAAATGACTGGCTGGGGGATGGAATCTCCAATTAATGAGCCAATTCTTTACTGCTGAAAAAAAAATAAAATAAACCCGAATGTTGGCTACTTAAAGCAGAACTCCAGACACAAACATTCCCGCCACTTACCGGGGGGGAGGCGATTGGGCAGCTCGATAGTTGTAAATAATATAAATGTATTTCATGTGCATCGAACGTCTTTACAATCCCAAAATTCCAGGAGCATCAAAGCCAACGCAGTTTTACACTTCACTTTATTCACCACCTGCTGACCCGGCCTTTTCTAACACTCGTTATTCACAAGTACAAATCATCATTTTTTTTGCTTGAAAATTACTCAGAACCCCCCAAACATTTTTAGCAGAGACCCTAGAGAATAAAATGGCGATCGTTCATTTTTTTTTTTGTCACAGTTTTTGCACAGCAGTTTTTCAATTGCAATTTTTTGGAAAAAATACACTTAAACTGCTTGCTGCCCGCCCACCATCACATGACCGCGGGGCGGCTCTCGTTCTGGGTGGACGTCATATGAGGGTGCCGCGCGGGGACGCGCAGCGCTGCAATCATGTCCACGCCAGGACACGGCGCGACCCTGATCTCGGTAAGGAGTCGCATCCGCGGCTCTTTAACCATGTGATCGGCTGTGTCCAATCACAGCCAGTCACATGTAAACACGGAGATGCCGGTAATCGTCTCTCCTCGCCTCACACTGACAGAGTGTGGGGAGAGGAGAGCCAATCAGCGACATCTCCTCACAGGGGACAGCTAGGGAAGTAATCAGGTCACTGATCATCAATACCCTGATTACAATAAAGCAATACAGTGTCACCAATTAGTGCCCACCACTGCCCACAAGTGCCACCAATCAGTGCCCATTAGCGATGCCAGTCAGTGCTGGCAATCAGTGCCGCCTATCAGTGCTGCCCATCACTGCTGTCGATCAATGCCCATCAGTGTCGCTCATCAATGCCCATCTGTACCGCCTATCCGTGCCGCCTATTAGTGCCCATCAGTGCCGCCTATCAGTGCCACCTATCAGTGCCCATAAGTCCTGCCTTATCAGTGCCCATCAGTGACACCTATCAGTGCCCATAAGTGCGGCATATTAGTGCCTCCTCATCAGTGCCCATAAGTGCCGCCTTATCATTCAGTGCCACCTCATCAGCTCACAGCAACGAAGGTGAAAAATTAGAAAAGTAATAAAAATTTTTTTTTCAAAAATGTTGGTCTTTTTTTTTTTTTTTTTGTAAAAAAAAAAAAAAAAACAGCAGTGATTAAATGCCACCAAAAGAAAGCTCTATTTGTGTGAAGAAAATGATAAAAAATGTGTTTGTGTACAGTGTAGCACGGACCGCGCAATTGTCATTCAAAGTGCAACAGCGCTGAAAGCTTAAAAATGGTGCCTGGGCAGGAAGGGGGTGTAAGTGCCCGGTAGCAAGTGGTTAATGAATTTAAAAAAAAAAAAAACAATCTTTACCCCAATTTTTTTTTTTTTTTTTGTATAATGTGAACGATGATGTTACACCGAGTACATAGATACCTAACATGTCATGCTTTTAAGTTGCGCATGCTCGTGGAATGGCGCCAAATTACGGTACTTAAAGTGGAAGTAAACGTCCGTCTTTTGCTTTTTCCCCACAGATAACCCTATAATAAGGTTTACCTATACTGTAGGTAGTGTAAATATCTCCTAAATGTGCATGTTTTAGGAGATATTTAGTGTACATGCAGCCAGTGACATCACTGGCACATGCGCTCTGAAGGAACGGCCACCCTTGCCGTTTCTTCAGAGCCCTGTGCCGTGAACTGCGGCTCCCATGCGCGGGAGTGACGTCATCGCGGCTCCAGCCAGTCACAGAGCCGGAGTCCGCGAACCTGGAAGCAAAGCGGGTAAAGATGAGAGCGCCTGCAGCTGTGATGCTTCCTAGCACATTATACCTTTACCTTGTAGGTACAAAAAAAAACTGTCCAGCGGTTTACAACCGCTTTAAAAATCTCCATAGGCGATACTTTAAAAGTTTCAACAGCTTCCCAGTTTAGAGTTACAGAAGAGGTCTAGTGCCAGAATTATTGATCTCGCTCTGACGTTCGCGGTGATACCTCACATGTGTGGTGCGAATACTGTTTACATATGTGGCTGTGACCTATGTTTGCGTGTGAGCATGTGGGGATGGGGCGCATTAACATCATTTTTAAAAATTTTTACACTGTCTCTTTAAAAAAAAATTTTGATTCCTTTTGCGATAGCAATAAAAGTGAACATCCCTTGTGATAACAATACAGCATGACAGGTCCTCTTTATGGAGAGATCTGGGGTCTAAAAGACCCCAAATCTCTCCTTTGCCCTTAAAAAGCAAAAGATCAAAAAAAAAAAAAAAAAAAGGGGAAAAAATGTTGATCTTTTGCTTTAAGAGGGAAAAAATGGCCTGGTTTACATGTGGCCAGAACCGGAAGTGACATCATGACATCACTCCGGTCCTCCTACACCATAGAGATGAATAAATTGCTTTATTTACATGTGGCCAGAACTGGAAGGGACATCATGACATCACTCTAGTTCTCCTAGACCTTAGAGATGAAAAAATTGCTTTATTTACATGTGGCCAGAACTGGAAGGGACATCATGACCTTACTCCGGTCCTCCTAGACCTTAGAGATGAAAAAATTGCTTTATTTACATGTGGCCAGAACCGGAACTGACATCATGACCTTACTCCGGTCCTCCTACACCATAGAGACCAAAGAAAGGCCTTGTTTACATGTGGCCAGAATCGGAAGTGACAACATGACGTCACTCTGGTCCTCCTAGACCATAGAGATGAAAAAATGGCCTGGTTTACATGTGGCCAAAACCGAAGTGACATCATGACATCACTCCGGTCCTCCTACACCATAGAAATGAAAAAATGTCCTTGTTTACATGTGGCCAGAACCGGAAGTGACATCATGACATCACTCTGGTCCTCCTACACCATAGAGATGAATAAATTGCTTTATTTACCTGTGGCCAGAACTGGAAGTGACATCATGACATCACTCCGGTCCTCCTACACCATAGAGATGAAAAAATTGCTTTATTTACATGTGGCCAGAACCGGAAGTGACATCATGACCTTACTCCAGTCCTCCTAGACCATAGAGACCAAAAGAAAGGCCTTGTTTTCATGTGGCCAGAACCGGAAGTGACAACATGACGTCACTCTGGTCCTCCTAGACCATAGAGATGAAAAAATGGCTTGGTTTACATGTGGCCAGAACCAGAAGTGACATCATGACATCACTCAGGTCCTCCTACACCATAGAGATGAATAAATTGCTTTATTTACATGTGGCCAGAACTGGAAGTGATGTCAAGACGTCACTCTGGTCCTCCTAGACCATAGAGATGAACGGAGCCCGAAAACCACAGAAAGCCCAAAAAACACTGCCGCTTCTTAAAGTGACCCAGCAGCGAATCCGCTGCTTGGGCCACTTTTATGAGAAAGGCTGGTGCCTGAAGGAAAGAATGACACCAGGGTTATGGTGACATCTAGCTGCAGCTATAACTCTGGTATTTAACATCAAAGTAATGATGTATTTTACCAGTTAGTCGATCAGCAAGTAGTTATTAAAGCAGCCACAGCCTGAGTAGAAAAGCCTGCCCCCTTCCAGCATGGTGCAGATAAGGACCCTTCCCCCGCTATGTGGAAGCAGTGGTCTGCCTGCAGAGATGTGTATTTTTTTGGTTTCTCCACCAAGTACTAAGTCATGTTTTGCTTGGGGATCAAATACTTATTTTACTCACTGTATAAACATCTTCTTCTTATAATTATTGGATTTCTGTTTTTTTCCCTCTTGGTGTTGCAGGTTGAGGTTCTACTTGAGCTGTGCAGAGAGATCCGATCCAGCAGCCCTTCCTCCCTACAAAGACCCCCCAGCAGCTGCTCCATCTTGGCCGACCCCCCGGTGATCAAGGAGATGGTGACGCAGGAGATCCGAATGTTACTGCTGAGTGTGAGGAGCAAAGCGAGACGCCAGGGACTGTGAGTCTTCCTTCCACTGACACCAGTGATGGGGCACTATTCCTCCCACTGACACCAATGATATGGCACTATTCCTCCCACTGACACCAATGATGGGGCACTATTCCTCCCACTGATACCAATGATGGGGCACTATTTCTCCCACTGACACCAATGATGGGGCATTATTCCTCCCACTGATACCAATGATGGGGCACTATTCCTCCCACTGATACCATTGACGGGGCACTATTCATCCCACTGATACCAATGATAGGGCACTATTCCTCCCACTGACACCTGTTTGGTGATGGTGTGAATGAATGAATGACTTGTATAGCGCTGCAAATGCGTACTGAATCACCTCAAGGTGTAATGATGGGGTCCTGGTAGTTGCCTGTTTGGTGATGGTGTTATAGCTGGGGTCCTGGTAGTTGCCTGTTTGGTGATGGTGTAATGGCTGGGGTCCTGGTAGTTGCCTGTTTGGTGATGGTGTTATGACTGGGGCACTGGTAGTTGCCTGTTTGGTGATGGTGTTATAGCTGGGGTCCTGGTAGTTGCCTGTTTGGTGATGGTGTAATGGCTGGGGTCCTGGTGGTTGCCTGTTTGGTGATGGTGTTATAGCTGGGGTCCTGGTAGTTGCCTGTTTGGTGATGGTGTTATGACTAGGGTCCTGGTAGTTGCCTGTTTGGTGATGGTGTAATGGCTGGGGTCCTGGTAGTTGCCTGTTTGGTGATGGTGTTATGACTGGGGTCCTGGTAGTTGCCTGTTTGGTGATGGTGTTATGACTGGGGTCCTGGTAGTTGCCTGTTTGGTGATGGTGTTATGACTGGGGTCCTTGTTGTTGCCTGTTTGGTGATGGTGTTATGACTGGGGTCCTGGTAGTTGCCTGTTTGGTGATGGTGTTATGACTGGGGTCCTTGTTGTTGCCTGTTTGGTGATGGTGTTATGACTGGGGTCCTGGTGGTTGCCGGTTTGGTGATGGTGTTATGACTGGGGTCCTGGTGGTTGCCTGTTTGGTGATGGTGTTATGACTGGGGTCCTGGTGGTTGCCTGTTTGGTGATGGTGTAATGACTGGGGTCCTGGTGGTTGCCTGTTTGGTGATGGTGTTATTGCTGGGGTCCTGGATATTGCCTGTTTGGTGATGGTGTAATGGCTGGGGTCCTGGTAGTTGCCTGTTTGGTGATGGTGTAATGACTGGGGTCCTGGTAGTTGCCTGTTTGGTGATGGTGTTATGACTGGGGTCCTGGTGGTTGCCTGTTTGGTGATGGTGTAATGACTGGGGTCCTGGTGGTTGCCTGTTTGGTGATGGTGTTATTGCTGGGGTCCTGGATATTGCCTGTTTGGTGATGGTGTAATGGCTGGGGTCCTGGTAGTTGCCTGTTTGGTGATGGTGGTATAGCTGGGGTCCTGGTAGTTGCCTGTTTGGTGATGGTGTTATAGCTGGGGTCCTGGTAGTTGCCGGTCTGGTGATGGTGTAAAGGCTGAGTGTCTTAGGATAGTGATGGGACCCGCACTGTCCGTGTGTCACTTTGGGACCACTGTTCCACAGACGGCCTGAATACAGCCCAGGCTTTCCCCCATCTGGATTGTTTTCTGGTTAATCCCACCTGACCCGACCTATTCAGCATCTCCAGAACAACTTCATGTGTCCCAGGAGAATCTTTCGGAGAGGGTCTGTAAAAATGCTGCCCACCTCCAATACAATGGGCCTCTAATTGGAGATTTCATAGCAACTGGGCTGCCTTGTGAGGCATGCAATGCAAGCCGGAGGGGGCCACTTTGTTTGCAGAACAATAGAGCCATTCCTGTGTTTGTCTCCCGCGGTGTCAGCCCATCCATCCCATGTCTGGTATGCCCCCAGCACAGATAGAGGGTCACATTCTATTGTCTCTGTTCTTGTAACTGGCTGATCCCTGGCTGGGTGACGTACTTCACCCAAATTCCTAACATCACACAGCTGGGTGCTGACACTTCCCACCCGGTGATGGATTACTACCAGCTACTGATATATTTTACCTCAAATCAGAATAAAAAGGAGAAATGTACAGAAGTGTGAAAATGTTTAAGAAGACTTCCATCAAGCTCTCCATGTTCCTATAATGAGACGTAACCTCCCAGTCTTTGTAGAAATCTGACAACACTTCTTATTATATGGAAAATGTTGTGAAATCTTCATGTCTAAGGAGCACAGACCAGGCCGGATGTAGGTTCTGTGCTCTGTGTCTGAAACGTTGTAGAAGATAACACTCTATTCTAACGGTTGTAAATCGTTGAAGTAACCTAAAGTCCTAAAATGACAACATCTGCAGACGTTTGCCGATGGCCGGATTAGGAAATGTCTGTGTGTCTATAGGCCATTCCGGACAGAACCTGGTCAAACATTTTTTGGTGATGAACTGATTGGCTGTGATGAGCTGATTGCAGTTGTTTTTCCCAAGATAAGGGAGTTTTTGGGTTCTTCTCCATTCCTCCTCTGTAGGCCAGAACATCCCCGTTCATGGGATGTCCCAACTCTACAATGATCTTCATTACTTGAGGGGCCAGATTGCGTTTACATGGTTGGCCACCACCTAAAGTCTGCAGGTAACTGATACAGTGGATCCAGAAAGTATTCACAGCGCTTCACTTTTTCCGCATTTTGTTATGTTACAGCCTTATTCCAAAATGGATTAAATTCAATATTTACCTCAAAATTCTACAAACAATCCCCCATAATGACAATGTGAAAGAAGTTTGTTTGAAAATCTTTGCAAATGTATTAAAAATAAAAAACTCCCATGTACATAGGTATCACAGTCATTGCTCAATACTTTGGTGAAGCTCCTTTGGCACCAATTACAGCCTCAAGTCTTGTTGAGTATGATGATACAAGCTTGGCACTCCTATTTTTCAGCAGTTTCTCCCATTCTTCTTTGCAGGACCTCTCAAACTTCATCAGGTTGGATGGGGAGCGTCGGTGCACAGCCATTCTCAGATCTCTCCAGAGATGTTCAGTCGGGTTCAGGTCTGGGCTCTGGCTGGGCCACTTAAGGACATTCACAGAGTTGTCCCATAGCCACTCCTTTGTTATCTTGGTTGTGTGCTTGGGGTCGTCCTTTTGGAAGTTGAACCTTCGCCCCAGTCTGAGGTCCAGAGCGCTCTGGAGAAGGTTTTCATCAAGGATGTCTCTGTACATTGCTGCATTAATCTTTCCCTCAATCCTGACTAGTCTCCCAGTTCGTGCCGCTAAAAAAAAAAACCCACAGCATGATGCTGCCACCACCATGCTTCACTGTAGGGATGGTATTGGCCAAGTGATGAGCCATGCCTGATTTCCTCCAGACATGACGCTTGCCATTCAGGCCAAACAATTCATCAGACCAGAGAATTTTGTTTCTCATGGTCTGAGAGTCCTTCAGGTGCCTTTTGGCAAACTCCAGGTGGGCTGTCATGTGCCTATTACTGAGGAGTGGCTTCCATCTGGCCACTCTACCATACAGGCCTGACTGGTGGAGTACTACAGAGATGGTTGTTCTTCTGGATGAACCTGAGCTCAATTCTGAGTGTCATAGCAAAGGCTGTGATACTTATGTACATGGGATCTTTTTCGTTTTTTATTTTTAATAAATTTGCAAAGATTTCATACCAACTTCTTCCCACTAACCACCTATGTAAGGAACATTCTTCCCACTGATCACCAATGTAAGGAACATTCTTCCCACTGATCACCAATGTAAGGAACATTCTTCTCACTGATCACCAATGTAAGGAACATTCTTCTCACTGATCACCAATGTAAGGAACATTCTTCTCACTGATCACCAATGTAAGGAACATTCTTCCCACTGATCACCAATGTAAGGGACATTCTTCTCACTGATCACCAATGTAAGGAACATTCTTCTCACTGATCACCAATGTAAGGAACATTCTTCCCACTGATCACCAATGTAAGGAACATTCTTCTCACTGATCACCAATGTAAGGAGCATTCTTCTCACTGATCACCAATGTAAGGAACATTCTTCCCACTGATCACCAATGTAAGGAACATTCTTCTCACTTATCACCAATGTAAGGAACATTCTTCCCACTGATCACCAATGTAAGGAACATTCTTCTCACTGATCACCAATGTAAGGAACATTCTTCCCACTGATCACCAATGTAAGGAACATTCTTCTCACTGATCACCAATGTAAGGAGCATTCTTCTCACTGATCACCAATGTAAGGAACATTCTTCTCACTGATCACCAATGTAAGGGACATTCTTCTCACTGATCACCAATGTAAGGAGCATTCTTCTCACTGATCACCAATGTAAGGAACATTCTTCTCACTGATCACCAATGTAAGGAGCATTCTTCTCACTGATCACCAATGTAAGGGACATTCTTCTCACTGATCACCAATGTAAGGAACATTCTTCTCACTTATCACCAATGTAAGGAACATTCTTCCCACTGATCACCAATGTAAGGAACATTCTTCTCACTGATCACCAATGTAAGGAACATTCTTCTCACTGATCACCAATGTAAGGAACATTCTTCTCACTGATCACCAATGTAAGGAACATTCTTCTCACTGATCACCAATGTAAGGAACATTCTTCTCACTGATCACCAATGTAAGGAACATTCTTCTCACTGATCACCAATGTAAGGGACATTCTTCTCACTGATCACCAATGTAAGGGACATTCTTCTCACTGATCACCAATGTAAAGAACATTCTTCTCACTGATCACCAATGTAAGGAACATTCTTCCCACTGATCACCAATGTAAGGAACATTCTTCTCACTGATCACCAATGTAAGGAACATTCTTCTCACTGATCACCAATGTAAGGAACATTCTTCTCACTGATCACCAATGTAAGGAACATTCTTCTCACTGATCACCAATGTAAGGAACATTCTTCTCACTGACCCCTGATGAATTCATTTTTGTAGGGGTCCCCTGAGACCTGAGAATTACTTCTGGGGTAAAACATTTGAGAAAAGCTGATTTAGACCAATCTGAGTTCTTGCATCATCCATTAATTCTAACCAACCAGAATCCAGCTTTCAGTAATCAGGACAGCGATGGGTTGCTGTTGATTGGTTGCTGTGGGTCTCTGTATCCTGTCTGTGTGGATTTTCAGCTCTCTTCTACTGGTAAAGGTCATTCCCATTCAGCACAGTGAGGGCGGCTCTGATGAAATCTCTGATTGTGAAACACTTTTGTCTCTTCTGTGAATTAACAATAAGATGGCAAACTGCGTCCATCTGGAGTGTTCGGGATGTTTGTCTCTGGTAGAGAGAGAAAGCTGGGAATGAACAAAGACAGCACATTCCTGAGTCTGGGGAGGGGGACGGAGGGGTAAATAATGGAGGTACTTTTCTGGGTGTGTACTGACCACAGGAGAGACACAGAGACCCATTCTGATCAAATACAACCATCAAAGAATGATAATCCAGAGCAGCCAATCAGAGTTCAGTGTTCTGCTGTCAGATCTGTCAGATGATCCCTACATGTCCCTGCACCTTTCACCTAATTTACATAAATAGATGGAGACATGGATGGATGGATGAATGAATGGAGACATGGATGGATGTATGGAGACATGGATGGATGTATGGAGACATGGATGGATGAATGGAGACATGGATGGATGGATGAATGGAGACATGGATGGATGTATGAAGACATGGATGGATGAATGGAGACTTGGATGGATGAAGACATGGATGGATGTATGAAGACATGGATGGATGAAGACATGGATGGATGTATGAAGACATGGATGGATGTATGAAGACATGGATGGCTGAATGGAGACAAGGATGCATAAATGGAGACATGAATGGAGACATGGATGGATTGATAAATGGAGACATGGATGGATGAATGAAGACATGAATGGAGACATGAATGGAGACATGGATAGATAAATGGAGACATGAATGGATGAAGACATGGATATATGGAGACATGGATGAATGGAGATATGGATGGATGGATGGAGACATAGATGGATGGATGAATGAAGACATGGATGAATGGAGACCTGGTTTGATGGAGATATGGATGGATGAATGGAGACCTGGTTTGATGGAGATATGGATGGATGAATGGAGACCTGGTTTGATGGAGACATGGATGAATGGAGACATGGTTGGATAAATGGACACGTGAATGGAGACATGGATAGATGAAGACTTGGATTGATGGAGACATAGATGGATGGGGGAGTTTGCTTTAAGTATTAAAAATGAATTAAATAGCGATTTAATATTGTGGTGTTTAGATGCAGTTTAGTTCCTCTTTAAGTTTTTTTTTTTTCCTGCACTTGCTCCTCACGCTATAGGTCAAGACCGGGACAATTTTTGTTACCAGACTGCAAGACCTAGCCGATGCACTGGTACTGGCACCTTTTGTATTTTTAATTTTTTATCTTCATGTCTGTGTCCCTTGCAATTATATACATGTCTTTTTTGCACTTGGATGGAGGCTGTGGGTCTGGTCTTCAGCCTACCCTGAAGTTTAGGGGGGATGGTGTGTGACCCTCATGTTCCTTCCTCCCCTGCCTTGGAGGGGTCCCTCTTTGGGGGCCCCCACCAGACAATTTTTGTTGGTTAGCTTTGGCTGATCTCGAGGAGAGGGGTCTGCTGGGCCTTTTGACTAGATGGAACCAAGTGGACCTTTCACCCATTAGGAGTCTTGTGTCCAGGGGGGTCAGGGAAGGGTCCTTACTCTTTGAGGGGGAGGGGTCTCTCTGACACCCCCCAAGTGCACTGTTTCTCTTTCTGTGTGCTCACGTGCACTTTTTTGGTTCACTGTTGGTGTTTTTGCGCACTGCAGGCTCCAGAAATAAAGGATGTAAACTGGAGACATTCCGTGTCTTCTCCACAGTGGCCAGCAGACACCGAACCTCCGTAATGTCGCTGTAATTAGATTAGTGGTTGTTAAGTATTCTTATGCGGGCTGATTCCTCTGATCGCCTTCACTGTCGTCTAATCTCTTTATCCTCTTTGAGGTGGTAAGTGATCCAGAAATATTCTATTCCGCTGCACAGGACCTGCATAGAGGGACACAGCCGATAACACCGTCCTGTAGGCTGTGGCCCTGCCCTGTGGGTTCTGATCTTATTGTGGCCGCCAGCACAGAGCACCAAATTTGTGTGAACTTTAGTGGTTGATGTGTGTGTTTTTTTTTTTTTCTTTTAGTTTATTTTGGCTTGTGACTTTCAGTGCTGAAAACAAATGTGATAAGTAACAAAATAAAATAATGGCTCCATGCCCTTATACTTAGAATGTAGAAAGGGACCTACGGGGCCCATACAACTAGTTTGGGTCCAGTAGGTCTTTATTGTATTTGGCGAGATAAAAAGCCAACACAGTTTAGGAACTCAGAGTTTTCCCCTTCATCAGGGCCTATAGCAGAACTGAGGTCCCATTTACACCTCAGCATTTTGTACCTTCAAGCTTCAAAACGCTGGAGGAGAAAAAAAAAAAAAAACAATGATTGCCTATGGAGACGGCTCACATCTCCACTCCACTCCTGAAGCTCAAAAAAGTTCTGGAGGTTTTTCTTTAGCTCGAATCGGACAGATTGGTGTGTTTTTCAAGCGGTTTTTGTTCCATAGAGATGCACGGAACCACTTGATTTGAACATTTTTAAGCTTTTGGGCATGTTTTTCTGCTTAATTGCAATAATTAAATAAAAAAAATGAAATAATAAACAATATACTGTAAATTAATAATAAATTAAATAACCCCAACCCCTAACCTTAATATTAAACCCTAATAATAACCCCTAACCCTAATATTAACCCCTATTCTTTAACCCTAACCCCTAACCTAACAAAATAAATAATAAAATAAATTAATTAACCCCTAACTATACCTTTTAACCCCTAAACGCTCCAAAAAAAAAAGTTACAAATGTAATTCATTTAAAAAAATGAATGAAAAGCTGAAAAACATAGCAACACATGATGAAACAGATATTTTTCTCTATTGGCTAATAAAAAATGACAAAGCTCTGAAAATGCTTCAAAAATGCTCAAAAACATCTATAAAAAACTTTCAAAACTGACGCTCAGGTGTGAAGGCAGCCTAAACCTTCCTACCTTTTACAGCCAAGGAAGCTGCCATGTTTGTCTCACATACTTGGTTGACTATGAGTCCACAATAGGGCTTCCCTTAGGTCGGCCATACACGGTGATTTAAACCATTAATAGCCAGGCTGAATGTACCAGGTTGATCGATCGAAGCCTGACGGATTCTCTTGTGATTATTGCTAGCGGCTGCTAGAGTCGTCTCCCAGTAGGGATGGCTCCTCCCACGACCCTTGCCGGGGGAAAGAAATTTGCACCGTGTATGGCTGGCCTTACGTTTGCTGTCCTGTTTCCCCTGCAGTTGATGAGAGGGTATAACAGGCAGGGCATAGAGTGGGATGGGGGCCTATAGAAGATCCTGGCCAGGAGACGCTCTGGGTAATGCAAGAGATGCAGTGATGGCAGGACTGGCAATCCAGAAGCTTGCAGATGCAGGATCTTGAAGTGTAGTCAGGCAGAAAGGGGTAAGCAACAACCAGCCAGCAGAAGTGGAGAATTAGGAAACAGAAGCAGAGTCAGGGCCAGGTCAAGGTCAGTCTCAGATGAGCAGACAAGGTACCAAATCACCAGACTGAAGACCAGGTCAGGTCACAAGCCCTGGTCAGCAGCAGAGTGTAGAGATCAAGCAGAGTAAGGAGGAAGCCAGGTCAGAGCACAGGTGTGAGCACAGGGTCTGGTCACAGGTCACAGAAGCTGACAATCACCCAGCAATTGCCTTGAATTCCGCCATGCTTTAAATCGGAACCTAGGCACCAAAGTTTATTCCATGTGCACACAAATGTGTACATGCACAAGTTCATGCACTGGTCGGTGGCCTTGCTACAAGAGAGGGACAGGGTGCACACATGCTGTAGGAGATGGTCAGAGACTAGAGCTTTGGTATAAGAGATGGACAGGGTGTGGACATGCTGTAGAAGATGGTCAGAGACTATAGCTTTGCTACAAGAGGTGGACAACGTGTGGACATGCTGTAGGAGTTCATCAGAGATTACAGCTTTGCTATAAGAGATGGACATTGTGTGGACATGCTATAGGAGATGGTCAGAGACTACAGCTTTGCTATAAGAGATGGACAGGGTGTGGACATGCTGTAGGAGCTGGTCAGAGACTACAGTCTTGCTACAAGAGATGGTCAGGGTGCAGACATGCTGCAGGAGATGGTCAGAGACTGTGAACATGCTATAGGAGATGTTGGAGATTGGGGACATGCTTTAGGAAACGGGCTAGGGAAAGGGCAATAGGAAAACATAGACTACAGCCTGCTGGGGCCCTGAGGGCCCCAGAAAATGCCAAAGGGCCTAATGCAACCTCTACACCACAGGTTGGGCATCAGCCTCCTATATTTATCCTTAAACAAACCTAACACCCTTAATACTAGTTATTTCTAGTTGGCAATGCCAATATCCCATTGTGTATCCTCACTGTCCCTATTTCCAGGTCCTACAGTGCCAACATCTTGGTACCTAAACAAAATGATTCACGATTTCTGTTCCTTTTTTAATTATAGAAGTGTCTGGAAGGAAAGGTGTATGTGTTGGCCATTTAATAACTAATCGGGTATCATTATATTGCAGTGATGAGGACCAGGCCCTTTCCAAGTACAACCGCAAAGTGGTGACATATGTGATGGGGCCCGGCCGGCCGGAGAGCAGAGCCCAGTCCAGAGAGAGCCCATGGGGCCGACCAATGAGTGCAAGCCGAGCAGGAGATGGGCGGTGAGTACTGAGAGGAGTCATGAGGGTCAATGAACCTACTAGAAAACATGTTAGTCTTCAATACCCAACGCCGGAGAGCACGCTTTGGCTGGGGGAATGAGAGAGGTCTCTAACCATCTCTTGTATCATGCCCTCAGTCTCTAACCATCTCTTGTATCGTTCTCAGTCTCTAACCATCTCTTGTATCATGT
Source organism: Aquarana catesbeiana (assembly GCF_042186555.1). Taxonomy (NCBI): domain Eukaryota; kingdom Metazoa; phylum Chordata; class Amphibia; order Anura; family Ranidae; genus Aquarana; species Aquarana catesbeiana. The sequence goes on from NC_133330.1 coordinate 343,679,635, forward strand.
CCTCAGTCTCTAACCATCTCTTGTATCATGTCCTCAGTCTCTAACCATCTCTTGTATCATCCTCAGTCTAAAACCATCTCTTGTATCATGTCCTCAGTCTCTAACCATCTCTTGTATCATGTCCTCAGTCTCTAACCATCTCTTGTATCGTCCTCAGTCTCTAACCATCTCTTGTATCATGTCCTCAGTCTCTAACCATCTCTTGTATCATGTCCTCAGTCTCTAACCATCTCTTGTATCATGTCCTCAGTCTTTAACCATCTCTTGCATCATGTGCTCAGTCTCTAACCATCTCTTGTATCATGTCCTCAGTCTCTAACAATCTCTTGTATCATTATAATAAAAAAAATCAACCAGCGCTAATCACATGAGATTGAACTATAGCAGCTAATACTGAGGATAAAACTTATCAAATCCAGCAAATACAATTCATAAAAAGCAGTACAGCGCATAAAAATTAATTAATTAACCATTTGAAGCAATATTATGTTATTAAAAGTCCATAAACAAGAAGAATTTCTGATAATAATCCAGCAGTGCAAGTGACATCCACACAAGATGAGTGACTGTAGTGTGATACACCTCCACCGACAGTAACACTAGCCGCTCACCTCAGCAGGTGGACCCCTGAGTGAATCAGTCAGGTCGGTAACAGCCTTTCCCACAAAAGGGAAAATAAACAGGAGCAGGTACACTGTGGCCGGTCAACTCTCAATCTTAGTGGAGCTCACAAGGATTACATGTAATAAAATAAAGAACATCTAGTGCTCTCTTCAAGCTACATAAGACAGCAGGCAAGTAGTAAGAGCAGAAAGCACCAACTCCACATGTACATGTGTCCTCAGTCTTTGTGGGAAAGGCTGTTACTGACCTGACTGATTCACTCAGGGGTCCACCTGCTGAGGTGAGCGGCTAGTGTTACTGTCAGTGGAGGTTTATCACACTACAGTCACTCATCTTGTGTGGATGTCACTCGCACTGCTGGATTATTATCAGAAATTCTTCTTGTTTATGGACTTTTTATAACATAATATTGCTTCAAATGGTTAATTAATTAATTTTTATGCGCTGTACTGCTTTTTATGAATCTCTTGTATCATGTCCTCAGTCTCTAACCATCTCTTGTATCATGTCCTCAGTCTCTAACCATCTCTTGTATCATGTCTGCAATCGGGCGATCTCCCGCTGTGTCACAGAGCTGGATTTGAATTGCCTGGGCCAGGCGGCCACAGTAACAAAGTCCCGCCTCCTATAATAGACGTCACATTCATTAAATTTCCCGGTATTGGATCAGTGTGCCGTCTATCACAGGAGACGGGACTTTGTTACAGCGGCTCATGACACAGGGAGATCGCTGCTCTGCGTGACAAGGAGGGGAGGACTGGGGTGGGCCAGGATGACATTCGGCACCCGGGGCGGACCGCCCCCTTTTCAGTGCCATTATCGGTACCTTTTTTCTTTCAAACGAATGAAAGAAAACACAATTTTCGGCTGATCTGTTTTGGAGGCCAAAATTTCAGCGCACCTCTACCTTAAACACATTGCTAATCACACTAGCTATAGGTTTTCAGCTTAAATATTGATATTTGCACTGAAAACCATAATTTTTTTATGTTGTGTGGGTAAACTTCACTTTGGGAGGTTGGCAGCCCTGTACAGTATTGACTTTTGGTGGAAAAGGGGTGGGGTGGTGCTGAATACATACAACAATACTCAACTGCATACTCAATATTCCTATTTTTTTTTTATCTTAATTATGGTTTGTGTCACAATAACAAATTGCCCCTTCAAAGTCATTGGCATGTTGTGTACATCATATGTTACAAAACCCCAAAAAGTCCATTGTAACTCCAGGTTGTAATGCAGCAAAAAAGGAAAATCACCAAGGAGGGGGGTGATTACTTTCACAAGGCACTTCATGTCCCATCCCGATCTCCCGTGCAGTGCAACATTTCTTTAAATTCTTTGTGTACTTTTTTTGTTATGTTCTTTGATGATGATGATGATGATGGATAGGTGATCCGACTCTCCTTCCTCCGCAGGCCCCTCTCCTCTCTGTCCTCTGGCTCCAGCATTGAGGAAGACCTGGAGGAATGTAAGGACAAACTCAAGATTGCTGACATTGACGAGGTCGTACAACACCTTCAGTAAGTGCTGGGACCCCCCCAACCCCAATTTTGGAAGACTATTCTTTATTGTACAGAGTCAAATATATGTTTTCAGTTTAATTTCTGATTGTAAATGACTCTTTTGTACTTCAGAACATGGTGAAGTAGATGTGAACACAGTTGCTAAAATCTTGTAATCTTTAACATGTTAATGCCATTTCAAGAGTCATTTTAAATACTTTTAAATCTGCAGCTTTTAATAAAATAATCCTGGTGATCCCGCCACGAAGATCTTTGTTTAGGCACTTCCACTCTGTCCCTGTCTCACAATTGTGCTCCTGCGTTGTCACTCTGTCATAAGGTTTCCTGGAAACAACAAGTGGCCTTTTCAGCACATATTACACAGGCATGGTTTGCTGTTGTCACTATCAGGAAACCCACCCTGAGAAATGCATTATAGGCATTGCATGGTTTATGATAGAGCGTGCAATAAGCAAACTAAAAGTCATTCAGTTTAGGGCACAAGGTTTCCTTGGGCTCTCCTGCTACTGTGGAGGGAGGTCCAATGGGAGGTATAGGGGGACCAAGATAAAGCCTCCTTACACCAGATGTAGAGTGATGGCAGATGGCCATGCAAGTGTCTTTCCGCCAGGTTTAGAAGGGATGAGGGAACCAAGATAAAGTCTCATTATACAAGACTTGCAGGACGAGGGAAAATTACCAAGCAGTGGTCTCTCTCTACCAGGTCTGGAAAGTTTGGGGGACCAAGAAGAAGTCTTACACTCCCTGGAGAGGTGGAGGGTGACCTAACAAGGGTCTCCCCTCACCAGACCTGGAGGTGATGAGGGGACCAAAATAAAGTCTCCTTACACTAGACCGGGAGGATGGTGGAAAATGACCAAGCAGGGTCTCTCTACACCAGGTCTGGAAGGTTTGAGGACAAAGATGAAGTCTCCTTACATTAGAACTGGAGAGGTGGGGGTGGCCAAGCTGGAGTTCCTCTCCACCAGTTGTAGAGGGGGTGAGGGGACCAAGATAAAGTCTCCTTACGTTCGACTGGGATAATGGAGGAAAATTACAAAGCAGAGGTCTCTCTCCACCAGGTCTGGAAGGTTTGGTGGAGCATAATGAATTCTCCTTTCACTAGACCTGGAGAGACGGAGGTGACCCAGCAAGGATTTCTCTCCGCCAGGTGTACAACAGATGACGAGACCAAGATAAAATCTCCTTACACTAGACCGGGAGGATGGGGGAAAATGATCAGTCAGGGTCTCTCTACACCAAGTCTGGAAGATTGGGGGCAAAGATGAAGTCTCCTTACTTTAAACATGGAGAGGTGGGGGGTGACCAACCAGGGGTCTCTTTCCACCAGTTGTAGAAGGGGTGAGGGGATCAAGATAAAGTCTACTTACATTGGACTGGGAGAATGGAGGAAAATGACCAAGCAGGGGTCCATCTCCACTAGGTCTGAAAGGTTTGGTGGAGCAAGATGAAATCTCCGTACACTAGACCTGGAGAGATGGGGATGACCAAGCATGGGGTCTTTATCCACCAGGTCTGAAAAGTTTGGGGGACCAAAATGAAGTCTTCTTATACTAGGCCTGGAGAGATGGAGAGTGACCAAGCAAGGATCTCCCCTCACTAGATCTGGAAGGGATGATGGGACCAAGATAAAGCCTACTTACATTAGACTGGGAGGAAAAGGTAAAATCACCAAGCAGATGTCTGTCTCTCCACCAGGTCTGGAAGATTGGGGACAAAGATGAAGTCTCCTTAAATTAGACATGGATAGGTGGGGGTGACCAACAAGGGGTCCCTCTCCACCAGTTGTAGAAGGGATGAGGAGACCAAGATAAAGTCTCCTTACACTGGACTGGGAGAATGGAGGAAAATGACCAAGCAGGGTTATCTTTCCACCAGGTCTGGAAGGTTTGCTGGAGAAAGATGAAATCTCCTTACACTAGACCTGGATAGATAGGAATGACCAAGCAAGGGTCTCTATCCACCAGGTGTGGAAGGAATGAGGGGACCAAGGTAAACTCTACTTACACTAGACTTAGAGGAAAGGTGGAAATGACCAAGTGGGGTCTCTTTCTATCAATTCTAGAAGAAGGGGGGGGGGTAACAGTTTGGGGTCTGTTGTCATGGAGGCCCCGTCTGAGCTACCGCTAGAAAGTTGTGTTACTGCTAATTCTAAAAACACAACTACAACAGACTTCACAGTGAATCAGCCATGCGGCTGCATCTGATTTACTCCATGTGTGGAGATCAGGCCGCTGACTGACCTTCATGTGGAGACCCGACTTCTGAACTACGCTCCCCCCCGTGCTGCGTCAGTACATTTCTGGTTTCAGGCGTGTGGATGGGATTTTCTGGGTGACACAACAAGAAAGAATGATTCCAGTTTTTATTAATGTGCGGACTTGGCTGATGGGGAGAACTTTTATCTCATAATTGAGGAAATACTGGAATGGAGAAAGGGTTTTCAGGACTTTAATGGTCAAGGCAATTGTATAGCAGTTTATTTTTTCTTATTTAGTTCTTATGTTAAGTACTAAATACATTTTTTTTATATCTTTTTATTCTGGTAAATAAGAAATAGAACATAAAAATACTTCATATTTACAATTTGCTGCCAGCAGGTGCCAAGTTAAACTAGTTCAGGTCTCCCCCCTGTACCCCCCTATAGAATAAAGTAATCTCTATATCTTTGCTATGGGACGTTTATTCAGCGATAATGACAACAAAGTAATACATTCATCTTTTTATAGGACAAACAAAGCTTTCTCTTGGTGATACTTTGTTACAAAAAAATGTTTTGTTTTGTTTTTTTTCTATGTAATCCATAGACAAAAAATTTACAAAACAAAAGAATGCACTTTTTGTTCCTATTTTAATCAGTGTTAGTTTAAAAATATGTTCTTGTTACTCAGAAGAGGGACATTCCTCCACCCTCCCCCAGCAGACACCGGACTTCCTCTTCAATCCCGGTGGTATAAATCAGTGGTCACCAACCTTTCGGACCTCACGGACCACTAAACTCACAATGTTGAATCTCACAGACCACTAACATTAATTTGACATGCCTTATACACGCAATGCTCCGGCTTTGTGACGCCATGACGTTCTGAGTCATCACTGATAGGACAAGGTGGGGGGAATGTCCCTCCTCTGAGTCATTTCTGATATGACATGGTGAAAAAGTCCCCCTCCTCTGGGTCATCGCTGTTAGGATAAAGTGGAGGAGTGTTCCTCCTCTGGGTCATTTATGATAGGACAGGGTAGAGGAATGTCCCTTTTCTGGGCCATCTCTGATAGGACTGGGTGGAGGGATGTCCTTCCTCTGGGTCATCTCTGCTAAGAAAGGGTGGAGGAGTGTCCCTCCTTTGGGTCATCTCTGCTAGGACAGGATGAAGGAGTGTCCCTCCTCTGAGTCATCTCTGATAGGACTGGGTGGAGGGATGTCCTTCCTCTGAGTCAGCTCTGCTAGGACAGGGTGGAGGAATGTCCTTCCTCTGGGTTATCTCTGTTAGGACAGGGTGGAGGAGTGTCCCTCCTTTGGGTCATCTCTGCTAGGACAGGATGAAGGAGTGTCCCTCCTCTGAGTCATCTCTGATAGGACAGGGTGGAGGAGTGTCCGTCCTCTGGATCATCTCTGTTAGGACAGGGTGGAGGAATGTCCCTTTTCTGTGCCATCTTTGACAGGACGGGATGGAGGAATGTCCTTCCTCTGGGTCATGTCTGCTGGGACAGGGTGGAGGAGTGTCCTTCCTCTTGATCATTTCTGCAAGGACAGGGTGGAGGAGTGTCCCTTTTCTGTGCCATCTTTGATAGGACGGGATGGAGGGATGTCCTTCTTCTGGGTCATCTCTGCTAGGAGTGTTGGAGTGTTCCTCCTCTGGGTCATCTCTGATAGGACAGGGTGGAGTAATGTCCTTCCTCTGTGTCATCTCTGCTGGGAGATGGTGGAGGAATGCCCTTCCTCTGGGTCATCTCTGATAGGACAGGATAGAGGAATATCCCTCCTCTGGGTCATTTCTGATAGGACAGGGTGGAGGAATGCCCTTCCTCTGGGTCATCTCTGATAGGACAGGATAGAGGAATGTCCGTCCTCTGGGTCATCTCTGATAGGACAGGATAGAGGAATGTCCATCCTCTGGGTCATTTCTGATAGGACAGGATAGAGGAATATCCCTCCTCTGGGTCATTTCTGATAGGACAGGATAGAGGAATGTCTGTCCTCTGGGTCATCTCTGATAGGACAGGATAGAGGAATGTCCGTCCTCTGGGTCATCTCTGATAGGACAGGATAGAGGAATGTCCGTCCTCTGGGTCATCTCTGATAGGACAGGATAGAGGAATGTCCATCCTCTGGGTCATTTCCGATAGGACAGGATAGAGGAATGTCCATCTTCTGGGTCATCTCTGATAGAACAGGGTGGAGGAATGTCCCTCCTCTGGGTCATCTCTGATAGAACAGGATAGAGGAATGTCCCTCCTCTGGGTCATCTCTGATAGAACAGGATAGAGGAATGTCCCTCCTCTGGGTCATCTCTGATAGAACAGGATAGAGGAATGTCCCTCCTCTGGTTCATCTCTGATAGAACAGGATAGAGGAATGTCCCTCCTCTGGGTCATCTCTGATAGAACAGGGTGGAGGAATGTCCCTCCTCTGAGTCATAGGCTTCTGTCAGAGGTGGATATGTACAGCTCCCTGTCGGCCATTATCTGCCTGCATTGCATAGAGAAGTACAGAGATCCAGTGATGACATCACTAGTACTGAAATAAGGAATGTAATGATACTGGGGCCATCGGGGGAGGGTAAATATAAGCGGATAAAACTTCAGCTGTAATATAGAGCGCCCCTTTAATATGCGGTGTAGATCCGTGGAGTCGCAGAGTCGGTCCAAGCTCCGGCGGTCTCTTCTTCCGAATGTGGTGCCACAGCCCCTGACCACACTGGCAGGACAGGGGGGCGGGGGGATGGGGGGGTTCAGCTTGTGGTCAGCTGTAAAGTATAGTGGTCTGCCTCCGCCTCTCCCATCCTATAATTATGACCCCCACTCCGGGGGAGGGGCTGTCGCTGGTTCTGGATATTCGCTCGATCTTTAGATGATGTATATGATGTTGTTTGTCGGGAGAATCACCAGAGCAGGGAATCCTCTGTGTGACGTTCATTGTATCACCCGGTGATCCTGCCAGGAGATCCGTTATAATGTTATAATGTACGGTCATCTTGTGCATAACCTTCAATATCACACCATATTAAGTACAGTGCCTTGCAAAAGTTTTCACCCCCCTTGGCATTTTTTGTGTTTTGTTGCCTCACAACCTGGAATTAACACGGATTGTTTGAGGATTTGCATCATTTAATTTACAGAACACGCCCACAACTTTGAAGATGTTTTTTTTTTTTTTTAATGTGAAGCAAACAACAAATAGGACAAAATAACAGAAAAAGTCAATGTGCATAAGTATTCACCCCCCTAAAGTCAATACTTTGTAGAGCCATCTTTTCCGGCTATCACAGCTCCAAGTCGCTTTGGATAAATCTCTATGACTTGCCACATCTTACCACTGGGATTTTTGCCCATTCCTCCTTGCAGAACTGCTTCAGCTCCTTCAAGTTGGATGGTTTTGCACTTGTGAACAGCAATCTTTAAGTCTGACCACAGATTTTCTATTGGATTGAGGTCTGGGCTTTGACTAGGCCATTCCAACACATTTCCATGTTTCCCCTTAAACCACTCAAGTGTTGCTTTAGCAGTGTGTTTGGGGTCATTGTCCTGCTGGAAGGTGAACCTCCATCCTAGCCTCAAATCACACACAGAGTGCTACAGGTTTTGCTCAAGAATATCCCTGTATTTAGCACCATCCATCTTTCCTTCAACTCTGACCAGTTTCCCAGTCCTGAGTGCTGAAAAACATCCCCACAGCATGATGCTGCCACCACCATGTTTCACAGTGGGGATGGTGTTCTTTGGGTGGTGTGATGTGTTGGGTTTGCTCCAGATATAGCGTTTTCTTTGATGGCCAAAAAGTTCAGTTTTAGTCTCATCAGACCAGAGCACCTTCCTCCATACATTTTGGGAGTCTCCCACATGCCTTTTCCCAAACTCAAAACGTGCCATTTTGTTTTTTGCTGAAAGTAATGTCTTTCTTCTGGCCACTCTGCCATAAAGCCCAACTCTATGGAGCGTACGGCTTATTGTGGTCCTATGTACAGATACTCCAGTCTCTGCTGTGGAACTCTGCAGCTCCTCCAGGGTTACCTTAGGTCTCTGTGCTCCTCTCTGATTAATGCCCTCCTTGCCCGGTCTGTGAGTTTTGGTGTGTGGCCGCCTCTTGGCAGGTTTGCTGTTGTGTCATGTTCTTTCCATTTGGTAATGATAGATTTGATGGGGCTCCTAGGGATCATCAAAGATTTAGAGATTTTTTATAACCTAACCCTGACTTGTACTTCTCACCAACATTGTCCCTTACTTGTTTGGAGAGTTCCTTGGTCTCCATGGCAGTGTTTGGTTAGTGGTGCCTCTTGCTGAGGTGTTGCAGCCTCTGGGGCCTTTCAAAAAGGTGTGTCTATGTAATGACAGATCATGTGACACTTAGATTGCACACAGGTGGACATCATTTCACTAATTAGGTGACTTCTGAAGGTAATTGGTGGCACCAGAGCTTTTTATGGGCTTCATAACAAAGGGGGTGAATACATACGCACATGCCAATTATCAGTTTTTAGTTCTGAAAAATAGTTTTATGTATATATTTTTCTAATTTTACTTCACCAAATTAGACTATTGTGTTCTGATCATCACATATAATTCAGATAAAAAAAACATTGAACTAAAGGCTGTAATGTAACAAAATAGGTAAAAAGCCAAGGGGGGTGAATACTTTTGCAAGGCACTGTATAATAAATAAATATTGAAGGTTATGCACAGGATCACTATACATTATATAATTCTTCTTTATCCTCCTTTCTGATAGAAATAAATATTTCTGTATAGGCTTCAGCTGTTGGTTTGGTCTTTAATGTTTGTTTTTTACCCATTTAAAGGAGAGCTCCGTGTCTGGATGTGGTCACATGGTTACATTGTTGCAGCTTGGACCATCTCTGTACAGTGATAAAGTTTTCCCCTTCCTGATTTTTTTTCTGCATGTTTGTCACACTAAAATGATTCAGAGAATCACACAAATATTATTACACAAAGATAACCTGAGGAAAGACAAAATGCAGTTTTTAACCCCTTCAGTACCGAGCACTTTCACCCCTTTCCTGCCCTGGCCAGTATTCAGCGCTGTCACATGTTGAATGACAATTGCGCAGTCATGTAACGCTGCATTTTTTTGAGACAAATAGAGCTTTCTTTTGGTGGGATTTAATCACCACTGAGGTTTTTATTTGTTACTAAACAAATGAAAAAGGGCCTATAATTTTGAAAAGAAAAAACCTTTTTTTTTTTTTTTTTTTCGTTTCTGTTGCATAATTTTCAAATAAGTCATTTTTCTTCTTCACTGATGGGGCACTGATGAAGAGGGACTGATGAGGCTGCACTGATGGGCACTGATGAAGAGGGACTGATGAGGCTGCACTGATGGGCACTGATGAAGAGGGACTGATGAGGCTGCACTGATGAAGAGGGACTGATGAGGCTGCACTGATGAAGAGGGACTGATGAGGCTGCACTGATGAAGAGGGACTGATGAGGCTGCACTGATGAAGAGGGACTGATGAGGAAGCACTGATGGGCCCTGCTGAAGAGGGACTGATGAGGCTGCACTGATGAAGAGGGACTGATGAGGCTGCGCTGATGAAGAGGGACTGATGAGGCTGCACTGATGAAGAGGGAATGATGAGGCTGCACTGATGAAGAGGGACTGATGAGGAAGCACTGATGGGCACTGATGAAGAGGGACTGATGAGGCTGCACTGATGAAGAGGGACTGATGAGGCTGCGCTGATGAAGAGGGACTGATGAGGCTGCACTGATGAAGAGGGACTGATGAGGCTGCACTGATGAAGAGGGACTGATGAGGCTGCACTGATGAAGAGGGACTGATGAGGCTGCACTGATGAAGAGGGACTGATGAGGCTGCACTGGTCAGCACTGATGAAGAGGGACTGATGAGGCTGCACTGATGAAGAGGGACTGATGAGGAAGCACTGATGGGCACTAATGAAGAGGGACTGATGAGGCTGCACTGATGGGCCCTGCTGAAGAGGGACTGATGACGAGGGACTGATGAGGCTGCACTGGTCAGCACTGATGAAGAGGGACTGATGAGGCTGCATTGATGAGGAGGCACTGATGGGCACAGATGAAGAGGGACTGATGAGGCTGCACTGATGGGCACTGATGAGGCACTGATTGGCACAGATGAAGAGGGACTGATGAGGCTGCACTGGTGAAGAGGGACTGATGAGGCTGCACTGATGAACACTGATGAGGCACTGATGGGCACTGATGAAGAGGGACTGATGAGGCTGCACTGATGACGAGGGACTGATGAGGCTGCACTGGTCAGCACTGATGAAGAGGGACTGATGAGGAGGCACTGATGGGCACTGATGAGGCACTGATGGGCACAGATGAAGAGGGACTGATGAGGCTGCACTGGTGAAGAGGGACTGATGAGGCTGCACTGATGTGATGAGGCACTGATGGGCACAGATGAAGAGGGACTGATGAGGTTGCACTGGTCAGCACTGATGAAGAGGGACTGATGAGGCTGCACTGATGAAGAGGGACTGATGAGGCTTCTCTGATGGGCACTGATGAAGAGGCACTAATGAGGCTGCACTGATGGGCACTGATGAGGAGGCACTGATTGGCACTGATGAGGGACTGATGAGGCTGCACTGGTGAAGAGGGACTAATGAGGCTACACTGATGGGTACCGATGAGGCTGCACTTATGAAGAGGCAATAATGAGGCTGCACTGATGGGCACTGATGAGGCTGCACTGATGAAGAGGGATTGATTAGGCTGCACTGATGGGGACTGATATTCTGCACTGATGGGCTCTGATGAAGAGGGACTGATGAAGCTGCACTGATGGGCACTGATATTCTGCACTGATGGGCACTGATGAAGAGGGACTGATGAGGCTGCACTGATGGGCACTGGTGAAGAGGGACTGATGAGGCTGCACTGATGGGCACTGATGAGGAGGGACTGATGAGGCTGCACTGATGGGCACTGATGAAGAGGGACTGATGAGGCTGCACTGATGGGCACTGATGATGAGGGACTGATGGGGTTGCACTGATGAGGCTGCGCTGATGGGCACTGATGAAGAGGGACTGATGAGGCTGCACTGATGGGCACTGATGAGGAGGCACTGATGGGCACTGATGAAGAGGGACTGATGAGGCTGCACTGATGGGCACTGATGAAGAGGGACTGATGAGGCTGCACTGATGGGCACTGATGATGAGGGACTGATGGGGTTGCACTGATGAGGCTGCGCTGATGGGCACTGATGAAGAGGGACTGATGAGGCTGCACTCATGGGCACTGATGAGGAGGCACTGATGGGCACTGATGAAGAGGGACTGATGAGGCTGCACTGATGGGCACTGATGAGGAGGGACTGATGAGGCTGCACTGATGGGCACTGATGAAGAGGGACTGATGAGGCTGCACTGATGGGCACTGATGATGAGGGACTGATGGGGTTGCACTGATGAGGCTGCGCTGATGGGCACTGATGAAGAGGGACTGATGAGGCTGCACTGATGGGCACTGATGAGGAGGCACTGATGGGCACTGATGAAGAGGGACTGATGAGGCTGCACTGATGGGCACTGATGAAGAGGGACTGATGAGGCTGCACTGATGGGCACTGATGAAGAGGGACTGATGAGGCTGCACTGGTGAAGAGGGACTAATCTGGATTTTGCAGAAGCATTTGACACAGTTCCCCATAAACGTTTACTGTACAAAATAAGGTGCGTTGGCATGGACCATAGAGTGAGTACATGGATTGAAAACTGGCTACAAGGGCGAGTTCAGAGGGTGGTGATAAATGGGGAGTACTCAGAATGGTCAGGGGTGGGTAGTGGGGTTCCCCAGGGTTCTGTGCTGGGACCAATCCTATTTAATTTGTTTATAAACGATCTGGAGGATGGGATAAACAGTTCAATCTCTGTATTTGCAGACGATACTAAGCTAAGCAGGGCAATAACTTCTCTGCAGGATGTGGAAATCTTGCAAAAAGATCTGAACAAATGAATGGGGGAGGGGCGACTACATGGCAAATGAGGTTCAATGTAGAAAAATGTAAAATAATGTATTTGGGTGGTAAAAATCTGAATGCAATCTATACACTGGGGGGAGAACCTCTGGGGGGATCTAGGATGGAAAAGGACCTGGGGGTCCTAGTAGATGATAGGCTCAGCAATGCCAAGCTGCTGCTAACAAAGCAAACAGAATATTGGCATTAAAAGGGGATCAACTCCAGAGATAAAACGATAATTCTTCCGCTCTACAAGACTCTGGTCCGGCCGCACCTGGAGTATGCTGTCCAGTTCTGGGCACCAGTCCTCAGGAAGGATGTACTGGAAATGGAGCGAGTACAAAGAAGGGCAACAAAGCTAATAAAGGGTCTGGAGGATCTTAGTTATGAGGAAAGGTTGTGAGCTCTGAACTTATTCTCTCTGGAGAAGAGACACTTGAGAGGGGATATGATTTCATTATATAAATACCGGACTGGTGACCCCACAATATATAAATACCGGACTGGTGACCCCACAATATATAAATACCGGACTGGTGACCCCACAATATATAAATACCGGACTGGTGACCCCACAATATATAAATACCGGACTGGTGACCCCACAATATATAAATACCGGACTGGTGACCCCACAATATATAAATACCGGACTGGTGACCCCACAATATATAAATACCGGACTGGTGACCCCACAATATATAAATACCGGACTGGTGACCCCACAATATATAAATACCGGACTGGTGACCCCACAATAGGGATAAAACTTTTTCACAGAAGAGAGTTTAATAAGACTCGTGGCCACTCATTACAATTAGAAGAAAAGAGGTTTAACCTTAAACTACGTAGAGGGTTCTTTACTGTAAGAGCGGCAAGGATGTGGAATTCCCTTCCACAGGCGGTGGTCTCAGTGGGGAGCATTGATAGCTTCAAGAAACTATTAGATAATCACCTGAATGACCGCAATATACAGGGATATACAATGTAATACTGACACATAATCACACACAGAGGTTGGACTTGATGGACTTGTGTCTTTTTTCAACCTCACCTACTATGTACTATGAGGCTACACTGATGGGTACCGATGAGGCTGCACTTATGAAGAGGCAATAATGAGGCTGCACTGATGAAGAGGGACTGATGAAGCTGCACTGATGGGCACTGATATTCTGCACTGATAGGCTCTGATGAAGCTGCACTGATAATCGATGGAAATGTCACCACAGGAAAGCCGGTTTTTGCTTTCTTTTCCTCAGCTGACAGCACTGAGGAAAGGAAATGCTGATAACCGGCATTTGTTTACATGTGATGATCTGTGATTGGACACAACTGATCACATGATAAAGAGCCAACGTCATCACCCACGGACGCCAATATGCGGCAAGAATGGAAGGACGTCATATGACATCCACCCATAACATGAGCGGGCTCGCCCGACCGTTATTCTACATGGCGGGTGGGAACCAGCTAAATGATGGTTTTATTTATTAAGGGAGTGTATTCCTCATGTGGTGTTTAGTGTATTCCTCATGTGGTGAGGGTTTAGTATATTCCTCATGTGGTGAGGGTTTAGTGTATTCCTCATGTGGTGAGGGTTTAGTGTATTCCTCATGTGGTGAGGGTTTAGTGTATTCCTCATGTGGTGAGGGTTTAGTGTATTCCTCATGTGGTGAGGGTTTAGTGTATTCCTCATGTGGTGAGGGTTTAGTGTATTCCTCATGTGGTGAGGGTTTAGTGTATTCCTCATGTGGTGAGGGTTTAGTGTATTCCTCATGTGGTGAGGGTTTAGTGTATTCCTCATGTGGTGAGGGTTTAGTATATTCCTCATGTGGTGAGGGTTTAGTGTATTCCTCATGTGGTGAGGGTTTAGTGTATTCCTCATGTGGTGAGGGTTTAGTGTATTCCTCATGTGGTGAGGGTTTAGTGTATTCCTCATGTGGTGAGGGTTTAGTGTATTCCTCATGTGGTGAGTGTTTAGTATATTCCTCATGTGGTGAGGGTTTAGTGTATTCCTCATGTGGTGAGGGTTTAGTGTATTCCTCATGTGGTGAGGGTTTAGTGTATTCCTCATGTGGTGAGGGTTTAGTGTATTCCTCATGTGGTGAGGGTTTAGTGTATTCCTCATGTGGTGAGGGTTTAGTGTATTCCTCATGTGGTGAGGGTTTAGTGTATTCCTCATGTGGTGAGGGTTTAGTATATTCCTCATGTGGTGAGGGTTTAGTATATTCCTCATGTGGTGAGGGTTTAGTGTATTCCTCATGTGGTGAGGGTTTAGTGTATTCCTCATGTGGTGAGGGTTTAGTGTATTCCTCATGTGGTGAGGGTTTAGTATATTCCTCATGTGGTGAGGGTTTAGTGCAGGGGTCTCAAACTGGTGGCCCTCCAGCTGTTGCAGAACTACAATTCCCATCTGTCTGTGGGAGTCATGCTTGTAACTGTCAGTCTTGCAATGCCTCATGGGACTTGTAGTTCTGCAACAGCTGGAGGGCCGCCAGTTTGAGACCCCTGGTTTAGTGTATTCCTCATGTGGTGAGAGTTTAGTATATTCCTCATGTGGTGAGGGTTTAGTATATTCCTCATGTGGTGAGGGTTTAGTATATTCCTCATGTGGTGAGGGTTTAGTGTATTCCTCATGTGGTGAGGGTTTAGTGTATTCCTCATGTGGTGAGTGTTTAGTGTATTCCTCATGTGGTGAGGGTTTAGTGTATTCCTCATGTGGTGAGGGTTTAGTATATTCCTCATGTGGTGAGGGTTTAGTATATTCCTCATGTGGTGAGGGTTTAGTGTATTCCTCATGTGGTGAGGGTTTAGTATATTCCTCATGTGGTGAGGGTTTAGTGTATTCCTCATGTGGTGAGGGTTTGGTGTATTCCTCATGTGGTGAGGGTTTAGTATATTCCTCATGTGGTGGGGGTTTAGTATATTCCTCATGTGGTGAGGGTTTAGTATATTCCTCATGTGGTGAGGGTTTAGTGTATTCCTCATGTGGTGAGGGTTTAGTATATTCCTCATGTGGTGAGGGTTTGGTGTATTCCTCATGTGGTGAGGGTTTAGTATATTCCTCATGTGGTGAGGGTTTAGTATATTCCTCATGTGGTGAGGGTTTAGTATATTCCTCATGTGGTGAGTGTTTAGTATATTCCTCATGTGGTGAGGGTTTAGTATATTCCTCATGTGGTGAGGGTTTAGTGTATTCCTCATGTGGTGAGAGTTTAGTGTATTCCTCATGTGGTGAGTGTTTAGTATATTCCTCATGTGGTGAGGGTTTAGTATATTCCTCATGTGGTGAGGGTTTAGTATATTCCTCATGTGGTGAGGGTTTAGTGTATTCCTCATGTGGTGAGGGTTTAGTGTATTCCTCATGTGGTGAGGGTTTAGTATATTCCTCATGTGGTGAGGGTTTAGTGTATTCCTCATGTGGTGAGGGTTTAGTGTATTCCTCATGTGGTGAGGGTTTAGTGTATTCCTCATGTGGTGAGGGTTTAGTGTATTCCTCATGTGGTGAGTGTTTAGTATATTCCTCATGTGGTGAGGGTTTAGTGTATTCCTCATGTGGCGAGGGTTTAGTATATTCCTCATGTGGTGAGGGTTTAGTATATTCCTCATGTGGTGAGGGTTTAGTGTATTCCTCATGTGGTGAGTGTTTAGTATATTCCTCATGTGGTGAGGGTTTAGTGTATTCCTCATGTGGTGAGGGTTTAGTATATTCCTCATGTGGTGAGGGTTTAGTATATTCCTCATGTGGTGAGGGTTTAGTGTATTCCTCATGTGGTGAGGGTTTAGTGTATTCCTCATGTGGTGAGGGTTTAGTGTATTCCTCATGTGGTGAGTGTTTAGTATATTCCTCATGTGGTGAGGGTTTAGTGTATTCCTCATGTGGCGAGGGTTTAGTATATTCCTCATGTGGTGAGGGTTTAGTGTATTCCTCATGTGGTGAGGGTTTAGTATATTCCTCATGTGGTGGGGGTTTAGTATATTCCTCATGTGGTGAGGGTTTAGTATATTCCTCATGTGGTGAGGGTTTAGTGTATTCCTCATGTGGTGAGGGTTTAGTATATTCCTCATGTGGTGAGGGTTTAGTGTATTCCTCATGTGGTGAGGGTTTAGTATATTCCTCATGTGGTGAGGGTTTAGTATATTCCTCATGTGGTGTTTAGTATATTCCTCATGTGGTGAGGGTTTAGTATATTCCTCATGTGGTGAGGGTTTCATTTATTCGTGATCGCTGTGCTACATTCTATCCTGTTATATCGGTTCATCAATATTAAAGGGGTAGTCAACCCTCGGGCATCCTATGCATTAAGGTGAAAAAACTTCTGACACTGACCAGCCCCCTCGTTTTACTCTCCTGAGCCCTTCGTTCCCTCGGCGGAGAAGTGCTCTTCCTCTCTGCCTGGGGTTCTCGGCTCTTGATTGGATAGATTGATAGCAGCGCAGCCATTGGCTCCCGCTGCTGTCAATCAAATCCAATGACCGGGGGGGGGGGGGCGTCATTCTGTGTCTATTTACGTAAATGTTGGACTCTGGAGCGCGCCCCGTATGGTAACCTCCAGGAGGAGCGCTTCTCCTAGGGGGTTTACGAGCCGCGAGCGCCGCCGGGGGACCCCAGAAGATGAGGATCGGGGGCCACATTGTGCAAAATGAAGTGCACAGTGGAGGTAAGTATGATATGTTTATTTTTATTTTTTTAAACACGAAGGTTTACAATCACTTTAAGTGTAGTGTTCAGTTTTTGGTGCGGATTGCAGGTTTTATTTTTCGGAAATCTATTATTTTTTATAATTACACCTCCGGCCAAAACACAGTAAATCCGGAGCCGTCGGTTTGTATTTTTGGCGGAATGTATCGGTGCGTTCCCCGATCCAAGTCACGGCTATAGACCCCCCCTCCCCCTCTTTATATTCAGCATGTAATGAGATAAACAGTCAGTGGAGGGATCTGCACAGACGTCATCCATTCCACAGAAGATGAAATCCGAGAAATTGGGGAACGATGTTCTCTCATTATTAATATTATTATACCAGGTATTCCTATACATCACATCAGTCCCTGCTCCAAGGAGCTGACAATCTAAGGGCCCTACTTCACATAGACATACAGTAACTCACAAAAGTAAGTACACCCCTCAGTGACATTGGTGTAAATCTTTTCTTCTATCTTTTCATGTGACAACACTGAAGAAATGACACTTGTCTACAATGTAAAGTAGTGAGTGTACAGCTTGTATAACAGTGTAAATTTACTGTCCCCTCAAAATAACTCAACACACAGCCATTAATGTCTAAACCGCTGGCAACAAAAGTCAGTACACCCCTAAGTGAAAATCTCCAAATTGGGCCCAAAGTGTCAATATTTTGTGTGGCCTCCATTATTTTCCAGCACTGCCTTAACCCTCTTGGGCATGGAGGTCACCAGAGCTTCACAGGTTGTCACTGGAGTCCTCTTCCCCTCCTCCATGATGACATCACAGAGCTGGTGGATGTTAGAGACCTTGCGCTCCTCCACCTTCCGTTTGTGGAGGCCCCACAGATGATCAATAGGGTTTAGGTCTGGAGACATGCTTGGCCAGTCCATCACCTTTACCCTCAGCTTCTTTAGCAAGGCAGTGGTGGTCTTGGAGGTGTGTTTGGGGTGGTTATCATGTTGGAATACTGCCCTGCGGTCCAGTCTCTGAAGGGAGGGGATCATGCTCTGCTTCAGTATATCACAGTACATGTTGGCATTCATGGTTCCCTCAATGATCTGTAGCTCCCCAGTGCCGGCAGCACTCATGCAGCCCCAGACCATGACACTCCCACCACCATGCTTGACTGTAGACAAGACACACTTGTCTTTGTCCTCCTCACCTGGTTGCCCCCACACACGCTTGTCACCATCTGAACCAAATACGTTTATCTTGGTCTCATCAGACCACAGGACATGGTTCCAGTAATCCATCTCCTTAGTCTGTTTGTCTTCAGTAAACTGTTTGCGGACTTTCTTGTACATCATCTTTAGAAGAGGCTTCCTTCTGGGATGACAGCCATGCAGACCAATTTGATGCAGTGTGCGGCGTATGGTCTGATCACTGACAGGCTGACCCCCCACCCCTACAACCTCTGCAGCAATGCTGGCAGCACTCATACGTCTATTTCCCAAAGACAACCTCTGGATATGACGCTGATCATGTGACCTCAACTTCTTTGGTGGACCATGGCGAGGCCTGTTCTGAGGGGAACCTGTCCTGTTATACCGCTGTATGGTCTTGGCCACCGTGCTGCAGCTCAGTTTCAGGGTCTTGGCAATCTTCTTATAGCCTAGACCATCTTTATGTAGAGCAACAATTCTTTTTTTCAGATCCTCAGAGAGTTCTTTGCCATGAGGTGCCATGTTGTACTTCCAGTGACCAGTATGAGATAGTGAGAGCGATAACACCAAATTTAACACACCTGCTCCCCATTCACACCTGAGACCTTGTAACACTAACGAGTCACATGACACCGGGGAGGGAAAATGGCTAATTCGTCCCAATTTGGAGATTTTCACTTAGGGGTGTACTGACTTTTGTTGCCAGCGGTTTAGACATTAATGGCTGTGTGTTGAGTTATTTTGAGGGGACAGCAAATTTACACTGTTATACAAGCTGTACACTCACTACTTTACATTGTAGACAAGTGTCATTTCTTCAGTGTTGTCACATGAAAAGATAGAAGAAAAGATTTACACAAATCTGAGGGGTGTACTTACTTTTGTGAGATACTGTACTAGGGGCCATTTATCCCACCAGCATGTCCACACAAGCACAGGGAGGTCATGCAAACTCTACGCAGATCGTGTCCTGGCCGGGATTTGAGCCGAGGAGCCCGGTGCTGCAGGACAAGTGCCGACCACGGAGCCGCTGTGAATGTTCTGTGCGGAATGTGGACACGGATCATCACTTTCCTCTTCCAGTTTATGTTTCATGGAATTCATTGTCAGGACATCTGGCTGCGTTCAGGGAGCGTCGCTGTCTTGGGCCCCCCCCCCCCCAGTAGAAGGAAGAAGTGGCCCCCGAGGCCTCCAGCCTGGATGTGTTTTGTTCTTTTGTTTGCGTTTTGTTAGGGAAAAGTGCTGATCCGGTGAAAACGGCGCTCGGCTCCGGCCCGCTGGGATTTCACTGCTGGCCGCATCTGTTTCTGCTTTGTCCAACAAAACGCTGAGCCAGAGAGCTGCGGCTTTCCAAGAATCGGCAACGCCGCGCTGGGAGAGAGGAGTGCGGGGAGACCTGCCAGATACACCGGGTTCAGCCAATGTTTTTCTGCCTCCTCAGCATCAGAGCGAACGATTTGCGGTAGAAGTTTAACCCCTTGTATCGGGGGAAGGGAATAGATGACCTTCTATGTTGGTATTACCTTAATTACTCCCATAGCCACATGGATGTAGCCCCCTGGTGTTTAGGCAGGGTTGCCAAGTAAATTTAGTTTGCCAGGCGGTAGTTACCCTGGTTAATTGTTAGTAGATCCACAGATTCCTCTCTAGTTCTGATGCACCTTCTCTCTTCTGCCACCGGGTGGCGTTATGCTGGTGACAATTAGACAGATAAGGGCTTAGCAAGGTCAGGTGATGAATGGATGGGGTGTCTCAGCCAATTGGTGGGGGTTTCTTTAGCCCCTTGGCCTGCTGGGAGAGCCCATTTATTTGGGTGGAGTCCGGTGATCGGGGTTCTTTGCCACCTGGACGGCTGTCTGGGTGGACGTGTGTTATGCTGCCCCGGGCTGCTAGGCCAGAGCCTGATGCCTATCCTGGGGACATCTGGCTGCTAGGCTGTCTGAGGCCCATCTAGAAGCAGGAGAGCAGCGCAGGGTTGGGACTGCAGGATTGGAGTCCAACCGAGAGTAACGGTTCAGCCGGACGTGGAAACAGTTGTGGTCGGAGGTGGAAGGGGAAGCTGTCGCCACTAAGGGACCATTCACCTTGTTACCGGAGACCATTGTGAGTAAGCTGAGGCCAGTACCAGAGAAGTCTTCTCACCAGCCGGGGACGGTGAAGAAGTGGGTAAACTTCAGCAAGTGCCAAGCCAGGGACCTAGCGGGACAGCAGAAGTGACTCATGCAGAGCATCAGTGGGTGCCAAGCCAGGGACCTAGCGGGGCAGCGGGGGGTGACTCTTGCGGAGCATCAGTGGGTGCCAAGCCAGGGACCCAGCGGGGCAGCGGGGGGGGGGTGACTCTTGCGGAGCATCAGTGGGTGCCAAGCCAGGGACCTAGCGGGTCAGCGGGGGTGACTCTTGCGGAGCATCAGTGGGTGCCAAGCCAGTTACTCAGCGGGGCAGCAGAGGTGACTCTTGCAGAGCATCAGTGGGTGCCAAGCCAGGGACCTAGCGGGTCAGCGGGGGTAACTCTCTTGTGGAGCATCAGTGGGTGCCAAGCCAGGGACCCAGCGGGTCAGTGGGGGGGGGGTGACTCTTGTAGAGCATCAGTGGGTGCCAAGCCAGGGACCTAGCGGGTCAGCGGAGGTGACTTTCTTGTGGAGCATCAGTGGGTGCCAAGCCAGGGACCCAGCGGCTCAGCGGGGGGGGGGGTGACTCTTGTAGAGCATCAGTGGGTGCCAAGCCAGGAACCCAGCGGGTCTGTTTTTTGTTATTTGTAGATTTGAATGTACAATAGTAACAAATTTAAACAAATCTGAAATTTTAATCGAATTTGAAAACAAGAACAGAATAAAATAGAATAGAAAATAAACAAACCAAATAGAAGATAATAGAATAGAAAATAAAAGAATAGAATAGAAAGGAATGCAATAGTATAAAAACAGAAGAAAGGAATACATTAGAACAGGGCTCAAAATTTCAAGTCCTGAGCTACTAGCCAGACCTTAAGGGTTACTCTCCCCAGTTGCCCCGCCCAATCCCTACCCTGCCCCGCCCCTAATTCCTAAACACACCCTCATAGATTATCTCATGAAATGATACTTAAATGTTTTATGCATAATTAAGTTACAAAAATCAATATTAACAACAACTTTATCAGTGCCTCCTCTCCAGTGCCCATCAATGCAGCTTTGTCAGTGCCCATCAATGCAGCCTTACCTGTGCCCACCATTGCAGCATGACCAGTGCCCACCATTGCAGTGTGACCTGTGCTCACCATTGCAGCCTCACCTGTGCCCACCATTGCAGCCTCACCTGTGCCCACCATTGCAGCGTGACCACCATTGCATCCTCACCGGTGCTCATCAGCACAGCCTCATCAGTGCCCATCAGCGCAGCCTCACCAATGTCCATCAATGCAGCCTGATCAGTGCCAATCAATGCAGCATGACCTGTGCCCACCAATGCAGCCTTACCTGTGCAGCATGACTTGTGCCCACCATTGCAGTGTGACCTGTGCCCACCATTGCAGCCTCACCTGTTCCCAGCATTGCAGCCTCACCTGTGCCCAACATTGCAGCGTGACCAGTGCCCACCATTGCAGTGTGACCTGTGCCCACCATTGCAGCCTCACCTGTTCCCAGCATTGCAGCCTCACCTGTGCCCATCATTGCAGTGTGACCAGTGCCCACCATTGCAGTGTGACCTGTGCCCACCATTGCAGCCTCACCTGTTCCCAGCATTGCAGCCTCACCTGTGCCCACCATTGCAGCGTGACCAGTGCCCACCATTGCAGTGTGACCTGTGCCCACCATTGCAGCCTCATCTGTGCCCACCATTGCAGTGTGACCAGTGCCCACCATTGCAGTGTGACCTGTGCCCACCATTGCAGCCTCACCTGTTCCCAGCATTGCAGCCTCACCTGTGCCCAACATTGCAGCGTGACCAGTGCCCACCATTGCAGTGTGACCTGTGCCCACCATTGCAGCCTCACCTGTTCCCAGCATTGCAGCCTCACCTGTGCCCATCATTGCAGTGTGACCAGTGCCCACCATTGCAGTGTGACCTGTGCCCACCATTGCAGCCTCACCTGTTCCCAGCATTGCAGCCTCACCTGTGCCCACCATTGCAGCGTGACCAGTGCCCACCATTGCAGTGTGACCTGTGCCCACCATTGCAGCCTCATCTGTGCCCACCATTGCAGTGTGACCAGTGCCCACCATTGCAGTGTGACCTGTGCCCACCATTGCAGCCTCACCTGTTCCCAGCATTGCAGCCTCATCTGTTCCCAGCATTGCAGTGTGACCAGTGCCCACCATTGCAGCGTGACCAGTGCCCACCATTGCAGTGTGACCTGTGCCCACCATTGCAGCCTCATCTGTGCCCACCATTGCAGCGTGACCAGTGCCCACCATTGCAGTGTGACCTGTGCCCACCATTGCAGCCTCACCTGTTCCCAGCATTGCAGCCTCACCTGTGCCCACCATTGCAGCGTGACCAGTGCCCACCATTGCAGTGTGACCTGTGCCCACCATTGCAGCCTCATCTGTGCCCACCATTGCAGCGTGACCAGTGCCCACCATTGCAGTGTGACCTGTGCCCACCATTGCAGCCTCACCTGTGCCCATCATTGCAGCCTCACCTGTGCCCATCATTGCAGTGTGACCAGTGCCCACCATTGCAGCTTCACCTGTGCCCACCCTTACAGCGTGACATGTGCCGAGGAAAAGCGAGGACGGCCAGATTATCACAGGGGAAGAGAGCATGGAGGAAGAGGAGAGCTGGCGGATCACAGAGCGGGGATATAGCCCGCTGTAACAGCTTACATTACAATTGCTGTCTGCTCATGGTTACACACAGCCCCGCCTCCTGACCTGTGCCTGTGATAGACAGAACACATCCCAGCATTGGACCGGCGTCTGTCCATCACAGGGCACAGGTCAGGAGGCGGGGCTGTGTGTACCCCCGAGCAGACAGCAATTGTAATGTAAGCTGTTACAGCGGGCTATATCCCCGCTCTGTGATCCGCCAGCTCTCCTCTTCCTCCACGCTCTCTTTCCCCGGGGCGATCGCTGGGAGAACGGTTCCCTGCTGGCGGTACCCCCTCTCCCAGGCAGCCCACGCTCGCAAACCCTCATTTTCCACTTACAAAATGCAAGCAGACGAGTGGAAAATTCGAGGGCTGCATTAGAATAGAATATAACCGTCTTCCAAAATTCGAATTTCGAATAGAATAGATTAGCCACTTTAACCCTGGAAGATTTACCCCCTTTTCATGACCAGGCCAATTGTTTGCAATACGGCACTGCGTCGCTATAACTGACAATTGCGCGGTCGTTGCGACGTTCTACCTAAATAAAATTGACGTCCTTTTTTTCCCACAAATAGAGCTTTCTTTTGGTGGTATTTGATCACCTCTGCGGTTTTTATTGCGCTATAAACAAAAAAAGAGCAACAAGTTTGAAAAAATATATATATATATTTTTTACTTTTATACTATAAAACACATCCAATAAAAAAACTGAAAAAAATCAATTGTATTCATCCATTTAGGCCAATATGTATAATGCATATTTTTGGTAAAAAAAAATCCCAATTGGAGTATATTTATTGATTGGTTTGCGCAAAAGTTATAGCGTCTACAAACTATGGGATAGATTTTTGGAATTTTTATTTATTTTTTTTTTTACTAGTAATGGCGGCGATCAGCAATTTTTAGCAGGATTGCGACGGACAAATCTGACTCCTAACTGACACTTTTTTGGGACCGGTGACATTATTACAGTGATCAGTGCTTTAAAAAATGCACTGTCACTGTACTGATGACACTGGCAGGGAAGGGTTTAACAGCAGGGGCGATCAAAGGGTTAAGTGTGTCCCTAGGGGGTGCTTAGTGACTGTGTGTGTGTGGGGGGGAGGAGCTTTGACGGGGGAAAACAGAGATCTGTGTTTCTGCTTAGCACAAGATCTTCCCTTCTGACAGAACAACGATCTTCCTTGTTTACATAGGCAGACCACCGTTCTGCCCCTCCTCAGAAAGATCGGTGGGTCCTGGGGGACATGGCGTCCGCTGAACCTGCTGATTAGCTCCCGTTGTGTCCAATCACAGCGGGAGCGGGTCACCGGTGGCGTGTGGTGGCACCCCCGACCCCGTGCAATAAATCACATACAGGTACGGGATTTCGCGCAGGAGCGTCCGCTCTGCTGCAGTAGAGGTTAGAAGATAATAGAATAGAAAATAATAGAATAGAAAATAATAGAATAGAAAAAAGACAATCAATAAAATAGAATATAACCCTTCTTCCGAAAATGAAATATAAATTCGAATTCGGTTTGAATTTTCCAAAAACGAATTCTGAAAACAAATTTAACTAAACAAAATTATTTAAAATAACGAATAACGTCTATTCCTTATGATGATGACAACAGAGGACCATGTCTGAGCAAAGTGTGTCAGCAGAGCTGCCCATACATTATACAATTTCCCTTAAGATTCACCTACAACGATGTAATGTAAGGGCCGGCCTGATTGCACACAATATGTGACCTCATATTATACGGTTTAAATCTAAAGGAAAATTTGTAGAAGAAAATTGTATAATGTGTGGCCGGCCTTTGTCTCCACCAGGGGGAGCATGGCACACGGTGACAACATAGAAGACCTACGGGAGGACTGACACAGAGTGTTGCCATCTTGTGGTGACAATGGTGAACCACACCTGTTTAATGTGTGCCTCTTGTAGCCTCTACCAGGGGAGCGTATGATGGGGTGACAACACAGAAGACCAATTGGAAAATGAGGACAGTGTGTTGTCACCTTTATAGTGACAATGGTGGACCGTACCTGTGTACTGGCAACCTGAATTCTCCAACAGGGGGGTGATGTCAGGGATGTACATGGAGGGGTCGCCATTGCTAAACCCAGCCCCCTGCTCAATGGGGCCTTTGCAGCCCCTCTTTACACCTGGATAGGAGGGTGACGGGGTCAGCAGCATGTAGAGAAATGGATCCCTCCATGCAGCTGCTAAATACCCCCTTCTCCTCCTCTCCCTCCCGCAGACATTCAGCAGCTGCAGGAAGGAAATGGAGGGCATCGATTTCTCTACATGGCGGTCCCACCGCCTCCCTACCCTTGTCCTGCTGCTCCGGGCCCCTGTGTGCTTTCCTGGCCCCCCTCCTCGCCCCCCCCCCCCCCCCTCCGCACCACTTCTGGGTTTCCTCCCCCACCTGCTGCCACCAGGATCTGTCAGAATGGAGAGCGGGGGAAGGAGCCCGTCCTTCCATACCAATCACTGACTGTTTTTTTTGTTTTTTATTTTTTTCATTCATAACTGAGGCATAGTAAACTGTGTTTACTATGTCTCAGTTTATGAATGAAGGGGAAGCCTCTGTACAGAGCTATTCCTGTTCATTCATTCTGTGCAGCTGTCTCAAAAGTGAGACATCAGGGGTCTGCCTGGACCCCTGATATTTCATAAAAAGCCCCCCCCCCCCCCCCAATGGGGGTCCTAAAAATATGGGGAAAATAATAATAAAAAATGAAATTGTAAAGAAAATAAATAAATAAAAATAATACAAAAATAGAACAACAAAAAATAATAAACAAAACGACTGACACCAGTGGCGGAGCTACCAGGGTCATAAAGGTCGCACTTGTGAATGCGCACTGGTGTTCCACCACCATGGGGGGGACCCCGCAGATGGCAGGAAGGTGTCCCACTGCGGGACCATAATAAAGGGTCCCACAATAAGAGTAAAGGGCCCCGGGATCAGTGGGAAGGGCCCCGGGAGTGGGCCAGGGGGGCCCTTCATGATTTCTTGCACCTGAAGGTTCTAGTTATGCCTCTGGGTAATGTGATGATGTGACAGGGACACAACCCAACTGCAGGGACAGAACGTTGTCATCACATAACAGGAAGTGCCTAATCAAGGATCTTTATGGCGGGATCACCAGGGATTATTTCAATAAAAAATAACAGATTTAAAAGAGTGAAAACGACGTTGTTTTGTTTTGTTTTTCAAAGAATAAAGTTATATTAAAGAATGTAGCACATATTAAAATAAGTAATACTGCAGATACAATGTTGCAATCAGTGGGGACAGAAATCCTCCATCAGGAACATCGGACATTCCTCTATTAGGGGCTCGATCCTCTATTAGGGGCTCAATCGTCCATTAGGGGCTCGATCCTCTATTAGGGGCTCGATCGTCCATTAGGGGCTCGATCGTCCATTAGGGGCTCGATCCTCTATTAGGGGCTCAATCGTCCATTAGGGGCTCGATCCTCTATTAGGGGCTCAATCGTCCATTAGGAGCTCGATCCTCTATTAGGGGCTCAATCGTCCATTAGGGGCTCGATCGTCCATTAGGGGCTCGATCGTCCATTAGGGGCTCGATCCTCTATTAGGGGCTCGATCGTCCATTAGGGGCTCGATCCTCTATTAGGGGCTCGATCGTCCACTTGGTCGGCCTCTTTATTGGGGTCTAAATAAAGGGAAGGAAGAGAGGCGAGCCCGGCTCCATCGCAGACTCTGCCCCGCCCCACAATAGGGATTCTTCTGTTTTGGGCTGATGTGTTTTTTCGGAAGGCGCCACCAGGAGAAGATAATGAGAAGAGAGGGAAAGGAGAGGGTGGGGGTGGGGGGTGTCCTCAGTGGGGTCACCCCAGCGAGTCCCTAAAATAATTGACCTAATTATTTAAGAAAGGGCCGGAATTTGGGCGAATCGGAGAATTATATCCATGGGAACCACAAGTCCCGGAATTTGGAAAGGTTTTTCATTGGCTGTGGCCAGAAAACAACATTGTTTATGAGATTTTGGTTTATAGATGCGTCCTCTTTAGTTCATCTCATTGAGTGAAATGCGTTAGTGGTAAAGGCTGATAACAGATCTGACCTGTGTGGTACCCCAATGCAGTTCAGTACCCCCCCTCCCCCACAGTAGAGGACGGTTCATGTGACTGCCAGGATGGGGGAAGGGGGGTCACCTGCGGCCGCTCACTGGATACATATTTCTGATTGGTGGAGCTGTTGCTGACTCGCTCCAGGGCTGTACTCCTGATTGGTGAGTCAGTGACCTGAATCATGTGTATGGCTGGTGTTGGGCCCCTTGTTATTGGCCCCATGACTAATAAAGGAAGGCTGAGAATGGTGGAACTTTCTAGTCAGCAATGGCAGCTCACCTCTATCTGTCCTGGGAGGTCTGGAGCCCAGGTACTGCAAGAGCTGGTACATAATATAGAGAGTCCTGATACTGCAAGAGGCGGTACATAATATAGAGAGCCTGGATACTGCAAGAGCCGGTACATAATATAGAGAGCCTGGATACTGCAAGAGCCGGTACATAATATAGAGAGTCCGGATACTGCAAGAGCCGGTACATAATATAGAGAGTCCGGATACTGCAAGAGCTGGTACATAATATAGAGAGCCCGGATACTGCAAGAGCCGGTACATAATATAGAGAGCCTGGATACTGCAAGAGCCGGTAAATAATATAGAGAGCCTGGATACTGCAAGAGCCGGTAAATAATATAGAGAGCCTGGATACTGCAAGAGCCGGTAAATAATATAGAGAGCCTGGATACTGCAAGAGCCGGTACATAATATAGAGAGCCCAGATACTGCAAGAGCCGGTACATAATATAGAGAGCCCAGATACTGCAAGAGCCGGTACATAATATAGAGAGCCCAGATACTGCAAGAGCCGGTACATAATATAGAGAGCCTTGGTACTGCAAGAGCCGGTAAATAATATAGAGAGCCTGGATACTGCAAGAGCCGGTACATAATATAGAGAGCCTGGATACTGCAAGAGTCAGTACATAATATACCAGATACTGCAAGAGCCGGTACATAATATAGAGAGCCTGGATACTGCAAGAGCCGGTACATAATATAGAGAGCCTGGATACAGAGCCATCTTTAACACAGAGTAAAAGGGGCAGCTGCCCCGGGCCCAGTCTTTGTTGTGGGGCCCAAGGCAGCTTCCCCTTGACCTCGCACTGCCTGCAAATAGTTGATAAGTGGATTGAAGAGGGCCCAAGAAAATGTTTGTCCAGGGTCCAATCAATGTTATAGACATCCCTGCCTGGATACTGCAAGAGCAAGTACAGTCATAATGTATCAATGTTTTGTGGTGTATAAAATCAGTCTGCGCAGTGTCATAGACCGCAACAGAGTAACAATTAATAATAATGAATATACAATCAATACATTTACTGATAGTAATCAGGGGCAGCACAGTGGTCAGCACCTCAGCCTGGCAGCACTATAATCCCAACCACAACACTACCTGCATGGAGTTTGCATGTTCTCTCTGTGTGGGTTTCCTTGTTTCCTCCATGCTGGGCGGTTCATTGGTTCCTGTCTACATTGGCCCTCAGATGTCTAGAATATCATGTCAGGGAGGAGCCGACAAAGCCTTCCACCTCCACACAGGTGACAGAATCGCACAAACCGCCACATGATGCATGATGACGCATGATGATGTCACCAGCTAGGCCCCGCCCAACATGTTTCACTACCAGTGAGCGTCCTCAGGGGAACGACCCCCCCAGTCTTGTCCTGTCAGCATGGAGCGTGTCTGGAAACATTTACTGATATCTCCCAATCTATTCCCAGAAAACTCATAAAGGAGAATTTGTGTGATGTGAACTGTGCGTTCGGTGAGTGCAATAAACCTCCTCTGTGATTGGTCCAATCAGAGGAGCTAAAAATCTGTTTACAGAATAATTCCACATGTGAGTGACTCTGACCTTCATCTTCTCCCCCAGATCACTGCTGGAGGAGGAGTGTCAGTCCCTGAAGAGAGAGATCACCAACCTGCAGGTAAGTCACCCCGAGACCCACCACTCACCTGTATGCGTTCAGTGAGAGGAGGGGCTGAGCGACTGTGGGGGAGAAGACATTAGAGTGTAAGCTCCTCTGTACAGAGACTGATGAGACTGTGGGGGGAGGGGACATTAGAGTGTAAGCTCCTCTGTATAGAGACTGATGTGACTGTGGGGGAGGGGACATTAGAGTGTAAGCTCCTCTGTATAGAGACTGATGTGACTGTGGGGGGAGGGGACATTAGAGTGTAAGCTCCTCTGTATAGAGACTGATGTGACTGTGGGGGGGAGGGGACATTAGAGTGTAAGCTCCTCTGTATAGAGACTGATGTGACTGTGGGGGGAGGGGACATTAGAGTGTAAGCTCCTCTGTATAGAGACTGATGTGACTGTGGGGGGGAGGGGACATTAGAGTGTAAGCTCCTCTGTATAGAGACTGATGTGACTGTGGGGGGGAGGGGACATTAGAGTGTAAGCTCCTCTGTATAGAGACTGATGTGACTGTGGGGGGAGGAGACATTAGAGTGTAAGCTCCTCTGTACAGAGACTGATGTGACTGTGGGGGAGGGGACATTAGAGTGTAAGCTCCTCTGTATAGAGACTGATGTGACTGTGGGGGGAGGGGACATTAGAGTGTAAGCTCCTCTGTATAGAGACTGATGTGACTGTGGGGGGAGGGGACATTAGAGTGTAAGCTCCTCTGTATAGAGACTGATGTGACTGTGGGGGGAGGGGACATTAGAGTGTAAGCTCCTCTGTATAGAGACTGATGTGACTGTGGGGGAGGGGACATTAGAGTGTAAGCTCCTCTGTATAGAGACTGATGTGACTGTGGGGGAGGGGACATTAGAGTGTAAGCTCCTCTGTATAGAGACTGATGTGACTGTGTGGGGGAGGGGACATTAGAGTGTAAGCTCCTCTGTATAGAGACTGATGTGACTGTGGGGGAGGGGACATTAGAGTGTAAGCTCCTCTGTACAGAGACTGATGAGACTGTGGGGGGAGGGGACATTAGAGTGTAAGCTCCTCTGTACAGAGACTGATGTGACTATGGGGGGAGGGGACATTAGAGTGTAAGCTCCTCTGTACAGAGACTGATGTGACTGTGGGGGAGGGGACATTAGAGTGTAAGCTCCTCTGTATAGAGACTGATGTGACTGTGGGGGAGGGGACATTAGAGTGTAAGCTCCTCTGTATAGAGACTGATGTGACTGTGGGGGAGGGGACATTAGAGTGTAAGCTCCTCTGTACAGAGACTGATGTGACTGTGGGGGGAGGGGACATTAGAGTGTAAGCTCCTCTGTACGGAGACTGATGTGACTGTGGGGGGAGGGGACATTAGAGTGTAAGCTCCTCTGTACAGAGACTGATGTGACTGTGGGGGGAGGGGACATTAGAGTGTAAGCTCCTCTGTACAGAGACTGATGTGACTGTGGGGGAGGGGACATTAGAGTGTAAGCTCCTCTGTATAGAGACTGATGTGACTGTGGGGGGAGGGGACATTAGAGTGTAAGCTCCTCTGTACAGAGACTGATGTGACTGTGGGGGAGGGGACATTAGAGTGTAAGCTCCTCTGTACAGAGACTGATGTGACTGTGGGGGAGGGGACATTAGAGTGTAAGCTCCTCTGTACAGAGACTGATGTGACTGTGGGGGAGGGGACATTAGAGTGTAAGCTCCTCTGTACAGAGACTGATGTGACTGTGGGGGGAGGGGACATTACAGTGTAAGCTCCTCTGTATAGAGACTGATGTGACTGTGGGGGAGGGGACATTAGAGTGTAAGCTCCTCTGTATAGAGACTGATGTGACTGTGGGGGAGGGGACATTAGAGTGTAAGCTCCTCTGTACAGAGACTGATGTGACTGTGGGGGAGGGGACATTAGAGTGTAAGCTCCTCTGTACAGAGACTGATGTGACTGTGGGGGAGGGGACATTAGAGTGTAAGCTCCTCTGTACAGAGACTGATGTGACTGTGGGGGAGGGGATATTAGAGTGTAAGCTCCTCTAGCACAAAGACTGATAGGACTGGCTCAGTGTTCTCTGTACAGCACTGCCGTATATGTCAGAGCTATACAGGCATACCCCACTTTGAAGTACACAATGGGGTTTATTTACTAAAGCTGAAAAGTGCAAAATCAGGCTCAGCTCTGCATAGAAACCAATCAGCTTCCAGGTTTTATTACCAAAACTTAATTGAACAAGCTGGGGTTAGAAGCTGATTGGTTTCTATGCAGAAGTGAGCCTGATTTTGCACTTTTCAGCTTTAGTAAATAAACCCCATTGTGTACTTCAAAGTGGGGTATGCCTGTATAATAAGAATAGTGTGTGATGGTGGGGGAGGGGACATTAGAGTGTAATATGGGAAGAGTTTTGTTCTAGAATACATTGTAACATATCAGAGAAGAAATGTAATAACAGATGATAGTGATATTCTCCTTTCCTGTGGATATCGCACCTCCCGTGTCACACACATTACTTGAATTAGGATGGGGGGGGATGGGGCGAGTAATGACGTCAGATATCATTCTATGGTTTTGGAGTCCGCTCTGTGCAGTCATGTCGCCCTCTGCTGGTTGCTTCGCAGAACAACCTTTTCTTCACCACCTCTGGTACACTGTGCGGTTGATTTACTAAAGGCAAATGGACTGAGCACTTAAGCTGCAAAGCTTCGTAAAGTGAAGAGAAGCTTTACTTTGCAAAAAATACCCAATCACATGCAAAGAAAAAAAAAAAACATTTTTGCTTGCACATGATTGGATGATGGAAGTCAGCAGAGCTTCCCCTCATTTACTAAGCTCTGGAGCAACTGTACTTTGCAAAGTGCTCAGTCTATTTTCCTTTAGTAAATCAACCCCTGTGTGTCCATCCCCAGGATGACCAATCAGAGCAGGGAGCAGGTCACAGGGGCGTGTTCTGAGATGAGTTGGAGGATTTGTCCCTGGAAATGTCGTCTAGTCCGTTGTGTCTTTGTGTCGTATTTTATTCTTCTCGTCTTTCCAGCTTCTCCAAATGATTGTGTATAGAAATGTTCCTTTAATTGCCCCCCGTGGCTCCCCCTTTAACCCTTTCCTAGCCATAGTCTTATATCACACTTGTATAGACACAAAGGGGGTGATTTACTGAAGGCAAATAGACTGAGCACTTTGCAGTTGCTTCAAAGCTTAGTAAATGAGGCTCTGCTGACTTCCATCATCCAATCATGTGGAAACAAAAATTGTTTTTACTAAGCTCTGGGACAGCTGCACTTTGCACAGTCTATTTGCCTTTAGTAAATTGACCCCAATGTATTTTGTCTTCCCTGGTTCCCCCTTCCCTGTCATCAGCGTGATAATCATATAAATTCCTCCATTTTTGCTCCCCCTGCAGGCTCACGCCATGTTTTGTTGGGGTGCACCATATACTAGCACAATATGGCTGTTTAAATGGCCGGGCTGCTATGACATCATTCCCACCCATGCGCACAGGAGCCACAATCATGACATATCTTTAATGACACCTGACGTAGGGGAGCACTGTGATGAGGACACCTGATGTAGGGGAGCACTGTGATGAGGACACCTGATGTAGGGGAGCACTGTGATGGGGACATCTGATGTAGGGGGCACTGTGATGAGGACACCTGATGTAGGAGGGCACTGTGATGGGGACACTTGATGTAGGGGAGCACTGTGATGGGGACACCTGATGTAGGGGAGCACTGTGATGGGGACATCTGATGTAGGGGGCACTGTGATGAGGACACCTGATGAAGGGGGGCACTGTGATGAGGACACCTGATTTAGGGGAGCACTGTGATGGGGACACCTGATGTAGGGGAGCACTGTGATGGGGACACCTGATGTAGGGGAGCACTGTGATGGGGACACCTTATGTAGGGGAGCACTGTGATGGGGACACCTGATGTAGGGGAGCACTGTGATGGGGACACCTGATGTAGGGGGCACTGTGATGAGGACACCTGATGTAGGAGGGCACTGTGATGGGGGACACCTGATCTAGGGGAGCACTGTGATGGGAACACCTGATGTAGGGGAGCACTGTGATGTGGACTTCTGGTGTAGGGGAGCACTGTGATGGGACACTGATGTAGGGGAGCACTGTGATGGGGACACCTGTTGTAGGGGAGCACTGCGATGGGGACACCTGATGTAGGGGAGCACTGTGATGGGGACACCTGATGTAGGGGAGCACTGTGATGGGGACACCTGATGTAGGGGAGCACTGTGATGGGGACACCTGATGTAGGGGGGCATTGTGATGAGGACACCTGATGTAGGGGAGCACTGCGATGGGGACACCTGATGTAAGGCAAAGAGAAGGCAATGCTGAGATGTGGGCCCATGGTGTCAGATGGGGCCCCGGCTATGTAAGACAAGAGAAGCTCCAGCCCTGATTGGGCAGAAACGCATACATAGCCTTCCTTACTGCAGAATATGGGGCCCCCACCCTTAGACCCCCTCATCGTCCAATCAGCGGCTCATGGACAGGCACAGAGCGTCTTGTTCTCCTCTGGTCCCTGGCAGGCCATTCGAAATGATGGGTCCCATATGATGCTGCACTGAGGCAGCCCCGGGGGGAGGCCCCATTGGGTCAGTAGGGGGGGCCCAATTGGGTCAGTAGGGGGGGCCCCATTGGGTCAGTAGGGGGGGCCATTGGGTCAGTAGGGGGGGCCCAGGCTGGGTATAGGGGGGCTGCCTGTGGGGCTCGGAGAGTGATGGGACTCCCTGCTGCAGCTATAAAGAGTCCTGAAACGTGTTGTCAGTGAAGACGTCATTAATATTTGGGAATCATTTTTACATTGGATGTATTCGGGGAAGAAGACGAGTCGCTCTCATGGTGGAGAGTGAAGAATGAACTTTTCTTCTGCTCCATAACATCCAATCAGATTCTTTATTCTGTTCACTCATAATGCTCTAGACATGAGAGTCCGGTGTGGTTGCTGGAGGCAACCAGCTCAGTTATTTGCTCCGCCCCCCCTGTGGTGGGGTGTATCTCTCGGGATCTGACGTCTCCTCCTTTTGTTCTCTATATAGGAGCTCCTGGAAGAAGACTATTTGTACGCCGAGGAGATCCAGACACCGGAACCTTCTCTGACAGGTAGGTGAATCCTACCGATCGCCTGGCCGCCATCATACTGGACATGTTTCTGAATTTTTATCTCTTTGTAGAGCTGAAGGAGGAGAGACGGATCATTGAGAGAGATCTGCAGACCGATCGGCCGTCGGTGACACCCACACAATCAGCCAAGATGGCGTCTGCCAGGATAACGACCCCGGCCAGGTGAGGGGGAGGGGAGTTTATTGGGCATTTGTGTGCACTGCCCCCTCCAGGAATTACACTGTGAAAGCAGATAAGGTATTCTGATTGGCTGCAGGCTCATACCTGGTGGTTGACTCCAAAGACTGCCAGGCATCGAGCAATGGCAGCCTTGACATCCCTCTGGAGGAGATTTGTTGTATTGCATCTCCTAACCAAAACTTCCTTTTAAGGTTTAGATAGCAGGTGGAAGGACCGGACCCCCCTGTCAGGTTTTTATTGGTGTCCTCACTGGGGGAGGGATGGGGGCATCCCCCAGACAGGAAGTGATGGGAAATCTAAGAATTTATGGTTGTCACCAGAATAGGAATAGAGGGGAAATCTTCCAATGGAGACACCTGTTCTGGTGATAACTGGATTTATTGTAACTTCCTGTTGTGCCCAACAAGACAGGAAGGGGAGGAAAACCTCATCAAGGGGACACAAAGGATAACAGAAATTACACGTTTTAACCCTTTTCCTGAATCATTTGTTTTTAAATGTACCTAAACACAAACTGCTAAATATATCTGACAAAAGTAAGTACACCCCTCAGTGACATTTTTGTAAATCTTTTCTTCTCTCTTTTCATGTGACAACACTGAAGAAATGACACTTGTCTACAATGTAAAGTAGTGAGTGTACAGCTTGTATAACAGTGTAAATTTGCTGTCCCCTCAAAATAACTCAACACACAGCCATTAATGTCTAAACCGCTGGCAACAAAAGTCAGTACACCCCTAAGTGAAAATCTCCAAATTGGTCCCAAAGTGTCAATATTTTGTGTGGCCTCCATTATTTTCCAGCACTGCCTTAACCCTCTTGGGCATGGAGGTCACCAGAGCTTCACAGGTTGTCACTGGAGTCCTCTTCCCCTCCCCCATGATGACATCACAGAGCTGGTGGATGTTAGAGACCTTGCGCTCCTCCACCTTCTGTTTGAGGATGTCCCACAGATGATCAATAGGGTTTAGGTCTGGAGACATGCTTGGCCAGTCCATCACCTTTACCCTCAGCTTCTTTAGCAAGGCAGTGGTGGTCTTGGAGGTGTGTTTGGGGTGGTTATCATGTTGGAATACTGCCCTGCGGCCCAGTCTCTGAAGGGAGGGGATCATGCTCTGCTTCAGTATATCACAGTACATGTTGGCATTCATGGTCCCCTCAATGATCTGTAGCCCCCCAGTGCCGGCAGCACTCATGCAGCCCCAGACCATGACACTCCCACCACCATGCTTGACTGTAGACAAGACACACTTGTCTTTGTCCTCCTCACCTGGTTGCCCCCACACACGCTTGTCACCATCTGAACCAAATACGTTTATCTTGGTCTCATCAGACCACAGGACATGGTTCCAGTAATCCATGTCCTTAGTCTGCTTGTCTTCAGCAAACTGTTTGTGGACTTTCTTGTACATCATCTTTAGAAGAGGCTTCCTTCTGGGATGACAGCCATGCAGACCAATTTGATGCAGTGTGCGGCGTATGGTCTGATCACTGACAGGCTGACCCCCCACCCCCCCCACCCCTACAACCTCTGCAGCAATGCTGGCAGCACTCATACGTCTATTTCCCAAAGACAACCTCTGGATATGACGCTGAGCACGTGACCTCAACTTCTTTGGTGGACCATGGCGAGGCCTGTTCTGAGGGGAACCTGTCCTGTTATACCGCTGTATGGTCTTGGCCACCGTGCTGCAGATCAGTTTCAGGGTCTTGGCAATCTTCTTATAGCCTAGGCCATCTTTATGTAGAGCAACAATTCTTTTTTTCAGATCCTCAGAGAGTTCTTTGCCATGAGGTGCCATGTTGAACTTCCAGTGACCAGTATGAGAGAGTGAGAGCGATAACACCAAATTTAACACACCTGCTCCCCATTCACACCTGAGACCTTGTAACACTAACGGGTCACATGACACCGGGGAGGGAAAATGGCTAATTGGGCCCAATTTGGAGATTTTCACTTAGGGGTGTCCTGACTTTTGTTGCCAGCGGTTTAGACATTAATGGCTGTGTGTTGAGTTATTTTGAGGGGACAGCAAATTTACACTGTTATACAAGCTGTACACTCACTACTTTACATTGTAGACAAGTGTCATTTCTTCAGTGTTGTCACATGAAAAGATAGAAGAAAAGATTTACACAAATGTGACTGAGGGGTGTACTTACTTTTGTGAGATACTGTATATATATATATATATATATATATATATATATAGGATCTGTTTTACCTGCCAAAGGATTTGCAGTTTTTTTTATCCACTCCTGAGATTTACATAGCTCTGCCACAAAGCACAGTCCTGTCTAGCCAGACAGGAGACCTGATTTTTCTCTGTTGCCGTTCTCTCCTCCTATCAACATGTTCCTGTTAGCACAACCTCACAACTCATCGGCTCCTTCCCACATCCCCAGTCTGAGCTCTGTTGTACAGAGGCCAATTTACATTAAATATAGTAATCCATTCAGCAATGGGCTGCACTATGTGTTTTCTGTCTGGCCCGGGTGCCGCACACTGTGCATGTCCCCTAATGTTGTGCTTTTTATGTTCCTCAGGTCTCTGGAGGCTGTAAAGAGGGACTCGGGGGATCCGGAGCGCCGGGCCCCTCCACAGACACCGGAATCTTCCGAATTACACCGGTATAAGCGGACGCCGTGCCCTCCACACCCAAAACTGAGGACACAGGAAGCCCTCTGCTCCTCCCCTCCCCCACTAAGGGGTCCGGGGAGGATTCCTTCTGCTGGACAAGAACTGGCTTCAAATCACCCCCATAAACCTGCTAATGCCCCCGGCAGTCTGGAGCGCCTGTCCCGGGTGTACGCCCCTGGCAGGAGTACCGGAATGTCCACCATGAACTGTGTCCCTGCAGAGAGCAGTCAGTCTACACATGGCGTGAAGCCACCAGACACTCTGTATGTTCCTGCCCCTCCCCCGGCTCAAAGACCACCCAGCGGTGCCAACTCTGTGCCAGAATTCCGCAGGGCGAGGGCAAAGGTGCCGACCATTTCACGGTGATCCGCAATGGAATGTCCGAGAGTGGGCGGAGCACAGTAGGAGAATCGCAGTCACATGACTCAATGCAATTCCTCCGACAAAGAACAATTCTACCGACTCTAAATGTTTAATCTGAACTCCGGGATAATAATTCCATCGGTCATGTGACTTCTTCCAGCTCTGTGCAGTAATCCAGTATGAGACTTCCTGTAATAAAGACCGCCCACTGCTGCTTTCTTACCATGCGGAGGGGGACTGGTCTTGTCTCCGCCTCCCTCCTGTAGTGGGCGGAGCCTTCCCACAGCTCTGCTGCAGGACTGATCTTGTCTTTGCATTTCCCTTTAGTGGGTGGAGTCTGTTGGGCTCCTCCCACAGCTCTGCTAACTTTCCTTGTGCAAGGTGACTAATCTTGTCTCCACCCCCCGTAATGGGTGGAGTCTGTTGGGCCCCTCCCACAGATCTCTCTTCATGCACACGGGACTGTTCTGGTCTCCACCCTGTAGTGGGTGGATCCTGCTTGGCCCCTCCCACAGCTCTGCTCTCTCCTTGGTCTACGCCTCCTCCTGTAGTAGGTGGATTTTGCTGGGGCCCCTCCCACAGCTCTGCTCTCTCTCTCTCCTTGTGTAGGGTGACAGGTCTTGTCTCCGCCCCCTCCTCTAGTAGGTGGATTCTGCTGGGGCCCCTCCCACAGCTCTGCTCTCTCTCCCCTTGTGCAGGGTTACAGGTCTTGTCTCCGCCCCCTCCTGTAGTAGGTGGATTCTGCTGGGGCCCCTCCCACAGCTCTGCTCTCTCTCTCTCCTTGTGCAGGGTGACTGGACTTGTCTCTGCTCCCCCTGAAGTGGGTGGAGCCTGCTGGCCCCTTCCAAAGCTCTGCTCTCTCCTTGGTCTACGCCTCCTCCTGTAGTAGGTGGATTCTGCTGGGGCCCCTCCCACAGCTCTGCTCTCTCTCTCTCCTTGTGTAGGGTGACAGGTCTTGTCTCCGCCCCCTCCTCTAGTAGGTGGATTCTGCTGGGGCCCCTCCCACAGCTCTGCTCTCTCTCCCCTTGTGCAGGGTTACAGGTCTCGTCTCCGCCCCCTCCTGTAGTAGGTGGATTCTTCTGGGGCCCCTCCCACAGCTCTGCTCTCCCTTTCCTTGTGCAGGGTTACAGGTCTTGTCTCCACCCCCTCCTGTAGTAGGTGGAGCCTTCTGGGCCCCTCCCACAGCTCTGCTCTCCTTGTGTAGGGTGACAGGTCTTGTCTCCACCCACTCTGGTAGTGGGTGGAGCCTTCTGGGCCCTTCCCACAGCTCTGCTCTCTCCCCTTGTGCAGGGTTACAGGTCTTGTCTCCGCCCCCTCCTGTAGTAGGTGGATTCTTCTGGGGCCCCTCCCACAGCTCTGCTCTCCCTTTCCTTGTGCAGGGTTACAGGTCTTGTCTCCACCCCCTCCTGTAGTAGGTGGAGCCTTCTGGGCCCCTCCCACAGCTCTGCTCTCCTTGTGTAGGGTGACAGGTCTTGTCTCAACCCACTCTGGTAGTGGGTGGAGCCTTCTGGGCCCCTCCCACAGCTCTGCTCTCTCCCCTTGTGCAGGGTTACAGGTCTTGTCTCCGCCCCCTCCGGTACTGGGTGGAGCCTTCTGGGCCCCTCCCACAGCTCTGCTCTCTCTCCTTGTGTAGGGTGCCAGGTCTTGTCTCCGCCCCCTCCTGTAGTAGGTGGATTCTGCTGGGGCCCCTCCCATAGCTCTGCTCTCTCCTTGTGTAGGGTGACAGGTCTTGTCTCCGCCCCCTCCGGTAGTGGGTGGAGCCTTCTGGGCCCCTCCCACAGCTCTGCTCTCTGTACAGCTCAGTTACAATGCTGTAAGGTAATATCTTGCAAAGACATTTCATTCATACAAAGTGGAATTCTATCCTTTGAGGGATAGATTTTAAATAAAGTTTTATTCCCGGAGTTCAGCTTTAATCACCTTCAGGAATCATAAATTCTTATGGGAAAAATGAGAAAATGGTTTTTCGATCACACGGGAAAAAAAAAAAAAGTTTGCTATAATAACTGCACACGTGTTGTAACCCATAGCAACCAGCCACGCCCTTCCTTCTGTAGTAGAGTGCACTGGAGAGGGGAGAGGTTATTATTGGCCGTATCTTTGGGGTGAATTGAAGAAATCGTACTCACAATCATGTACCAAAAGGTTTAGAAATTGCTATTTTTGCTTTTGTATTTATTTTATTGTTGTCTAAAGATCCTCAAATGACAATAAAGAAGTGGTAAAGTGCAGAGCGTTTTCTTGATCATAGAGAATAGAAAGTGTAGTCCT
>NC_133330.1:343719720-343779824 GCF_042186555.1 Aquarana catesbeiana
GTAGACTTCTACCAACGGTACAAATTACCACAATGGTGGATGGCAGATTTCATGAGTGTATAAACCATGTACAACAATGCACAGAGCTCTGCATTACCATGCAAGTCCTGGAGTTCTCCCCAATGAAGGAATCTCGGAGGATTTGGGTCAGTTTACTCTCCCGGAATGGGGTGTGAGCCTTGTTCTGTCCCAACGCACGGATACATTCCTGGAACACAATATGATAGCATTTCGAAAAGTTTCCAAAAGTCATTGATCTTGATAAAAATCGGCTAAGATTATACACAAATTAAACATATGAGAGCCCGCCTGTTATAAAAGTAAAAAAGTAACATACTCACATGACGTCCCAAGCCATAGCACCCTTCAGGTTCAATAATAGGCTGTGAGGAAAAGGAGTTTCTTTGAGCTCCTCTAATTAGTGGAGCGGTTGCTGATTGCTTTGGTCTGACAAGTGTCTCAAAGGCTGCAGTTTTGATCATTTCCCCTGCTTTCTGGAAAGCTTCAGACCATAGGAGTGGAGCAGGTCAATGAGCAGCCTGAATATTTATGGGGTTCTCAGCCAATCCCTGGGGAGGAGTGCCCAGTAAGTGGTTGCAGCAGTTCATGTTCTTGTCCAGTAGAAGCACCTAGCCTGGGTGAGCTGCTGCCCTCTCAGGCATCCCTGCAATTCTAGCAAGAGCTCAGCAAGGTCCCAGCTAAGCCAAGGATAGGGTTCCTACTTTCTGAGAGACCCCGAGCTAAAAGGCGGATTCCACCTCGATCCAGTCTGGAGAGCCCACCAAGTATCTGTCTGCCTGATCCTGAAGGAGGTATCCAAGTACCCAAGGACTTGTGGGTAAAGACCCGAGGCCAGGATCTGGGTAATTAATGCTGCTAACCCCTGATGCACAAAGACTGGGGCTTGCCTGTCCTGGAATATTCCTTATGGTGCCCCAGCATCCATTCCCAGAGCCATTGCTCGGGGATTTTTCTAAGCAGCTGCAAGTAGAAAGGGCGTCCTCTATTACATGTCAATATTGAGTATCCCACAGCTCCCCGCTTATCCAAGTTATACAGCAACAAACAAAAAAAAGCAACCCCTTGACCAGTGTTCTCCAAACTTTCTAAGCAAGGAGCCAACTTACAGTTGTTCAAACTTTTGGGGGTAGGACTGTGGCTGGTGGGAATAGAAAGCGTCTTGGCGTCGGTTGAAGTAAAACGATGCCAATATTAGTGGGAGGAATAGTGCTCCATTGTTTGCATTGGTGGCAAGAACTATGCCCCCAATGTTGGTGTCTAAAGAAATAGTACCCCAAGGGCAAGTAAAGGGCAGCAACTGGCGCCAGAGCTGCCATTTGGAGACCACTGCCCTAGACCATTTATTGAGCCAGAAGTATGGATGTTGCTGTGTGCCTGGCTGCCATTACACTGGTGGAAAGAACTTGGGACAAGATAGCAGGACCAGCCATACGGTCTGCGTTCCATGTACGATGAAGGGGACACCTTTTACATCATGCAGACTAATCAAACCAATATCACTCGTCCGACAGCTATCGCTGGACAGAGGGGGTTCAGGAAGTATTAGGGGGTGCTGAGGGGAGGGGGGCCCCCCCCCCCCCTTCTACACACAGGCTTTTGATCTGCCTTTACAACTCCTTTAAAGACACGACAGGTTCACTTTAAGCCACTAATATGGTGGAATGGGCCCCTTGTAGGATCTGGATTTGCACCCATTAAGTCATCTTCCATGTTTTTTTGGAGCCCCCTACATCCTCCTAGCCCCAGGCTGCACATACAGCTTCAAACTCGTAGACAAGTCAACAGCAAGCCTACCTCATGCAGCTGCCAAAAAAAACCCACAAAAGTCCTATTACCCAGGAGAGGTTCTGCCATGTGATTTTGGGGGGGGGGGAATAAAAAAAAGCACCTATGTTTCAGCAGTTTGGGTTACCCTATAGACAGGGCTGCTGTTAGAAATCACAGGGCCCTGTACAGCCTACATGGTCATTCATAAACTGAAACATAGTAAACAGTTAAGCATGCTTCAGTTTTGAACGGACACAGGAGCAATCCGCACCAAATCGCTCACTGGGCCCAATAAATGACATTTACCGGCCCCTTTCCCTGTGTACCCATAGCAGCCGGTGGGAGAGGGAAGCTGGCAGCGCTGCGGGGGAGCCGGGCACACAGGGGACAATTCAATATGGAGAGCACGCAAAGGGGTCAATAGAAAAATAATAAAAATACATAATTAAATATGAAGCGGGACAGGAAAACCATTACAAAATTATGCCCTGCTTTTCCCCCCAGCAGCTGAAAGCTGGTGGGATGAAGAGGGGGAGAAATCGGCTTTCAGATGCTGGGAAGACACCATGCATCGTCCTGTAAATGGTTCTCTCCCAGCTGTCCGGGCCACCTTACAGCAGGCTCAGTGATACCGCTCGCTGACAGCGGCCCTGCCTACAGACCAGGATCAGTTAACCTTTTATGCAGATTCCAAAGCAATTCACCGATGTGAAGTGAACCATGCCAGCCCCTCCCCCACATCATTACCTTTAAGGCAAGTAAACTGCGGTTGATCTCGGCCCCCTCCATACGGGTGATGCGGTCTGCACTGGCAGTGTCGGCACCTCGCTCGTTCCCAGCCAAGTCTACTAAGGAAAACTTGCCATGAACCTTCCCTCGCCGTCTCAGAATGATCTGCAAGCAAGCGTGAGAACGCGAGGAGCTGCTGTTGGCAAACGTCTGACCGGAAGTCCTGAAGGGGAACAAATCCAATTTATAAAAAATGATCACTGTAGGCAGAGTCCTTGCCCAACAACGAGACAAACGTGGCAGTGTATGGTCAATAAATGAAAAGGCTTCAGAAGTGTGTTCACATGGGATACCTGTAAATCTGTGTGGGCAAGCTTGGGCAACTCATGTCAACTGGGATGCAGCGGCTGCATGGACAACTGCTGCTTCTAATTTGACAGCTATGCAGGTGCAGAGCCCAGAACGTGTTATTAGGCCATGCACCCACACTGATGTCAAATCAGGAGTAGCGATTGTGTCCCAAACATGAATAGGACATCCTATACGGGGAATGCACAGAACACCTGAGTATCACTGAGTGTGCAAACACGGCATAGGCTGGAGTACGACAGAACGAGGCCTAAGAGGTCACTACTCAAGGGAAGGGAAAACGGCACTCACCTACAGGCACTGCCAACCTCAATCATCTTAAAGACATCCTCCGCACACGTGACTTCTCTCTCCATCAATCCCACCACCTGCACTTCCTGCTTGGCGTCCTCCAGCACACGGAGCTTCGCCTTCTTGTTTAGGAGATCAAATACCTGAATACAGAGACAGGAGTTCAATTATTGAAAACCGATAAGAAAAACCATCACACAAATCACAGTACAGAAAAAGTTTCTGCCTGTAATTGATGTAAACCTGGGAGGGTCAGCAATTTATCTTCCCAAGGGGGCTGCATGAGCAACTGGGGCTGGAGGCAGAAACTTGAAAGGCCAAGTTCACCTTTTCCTCAACTCCCCTATGTACCATTAAATGTACCTCTGTTGCAGAAAAATAAAAAAGTTTTGATTTTTAGAACATGGCCTTACCTTAGCCCCGGCTGTGTTCATAAAAATTGTCACGACTTCCTGGTATGTACATGTGTGACGTGAGCCAATAGGACACAGGAAGCAGATCACCAGCTGACCTCATTAACACGCACACACCCCCTGCACCCATCAGCTAGGTTTGCATGGCATTGAATTTCCCTGCCTTGTCAATATAAGCTGCTGTGTTTGCACGGCATCCCCAGAATTCTTCCAGGACATGCCTGGACATCTGATATAATGTAAGGGCCTGATTGGATACAGAATGAAAGGATAGATGGGTGGGTTCTCCTGTTCCTCTAGATTTTATCAAAACTATGGAAATTTGTACAATCAGATTTTTCTGCACATTAATGGAATATTGGTACATAGGGGAGCTGGATTTTAGAAGAAAAAAAACCCCCACACACCACTTCGTCTTTAAATCTACTGAAATTATTCATTATGGACCTGGGATGGTCAGTAAGTACATAAACCTATAGAAACACATAACGCAATAAGGATACATTTTTCAGCTGTGGTTTTACGGCTTCCCCAAACGAAGATAACGCTCACATGTGCTGCAGCCACAATTCATTGCTTTGTGGTTGCAACATTTTTAAACTTGGGC
The DNA here is from genome assembly GCF_042186555.1 of Aquarana catesbeiana. Lineage (NCBI taxonomy): Eukaryota > Metazoa > Chordata > Amphibia > Anura > Ranidae > Aquarana > Aquarana catesbeiana. The sequence goes on from NC_133330.1 coordinate 343,723,918, forward strand.
TGCAGAGTTTAACCGCTTAAGGGCCAGCCGCTGCGGTTGTACTGCGGTAATGTGGCTGGTTCCTGCAAATCGCCGTCACTGTACGTCAGCTCATACACGGCGATTTGTGGGCGCGCGTGTCCATTGGCCAGTGGGGGGAGCCAATCAGCGGGTGGGGCGTACTCGATGTCCGCCGGCCACCTGCAATCGTTCCCTCATTGTAAACAAGGCAAATCTCCGTTCTGACAAGGGAGATCACACAGATCCTGTCTTTCTGCTATGCAGGAAGACTAATCAGTTTCCCCAGTCCCCCATACAGCTAGTAAACACACACAGGGAACACATTTAACCCCTTGATCGCCCCCTAGTGTTAACCCCTTCCCTGCCAGTGTCATTAGTACAATGTCAGTGTATATTTTTAGTGCCGATTACTGTAAGAATGTCACTGGTTCCAAAAAAAAAAAAAAAAAAAAAAAAAAAAGTGTCCGATCTGTCCGCCTCAATCCTGCTAAAAATTATTGATCACCACCATTAGGAGTAAAAATAAGGCCATAAATCTATCCTGTATTTTGTAGATGCTATAACTTTTGCGTAAACCAATATACCCTTATTCCGATTTTATTTACCAGAAATGTGTAGAATACATTTGGCCTAAACTGATGAAATTTTATATTTTTTGGGGATATTCTAGCAAAAAAATATTGTTTTTCCCCCTTCAAAATGGTCACTCATTTATAGCGCAAAAAATAAAACTGCAGAGGTGATCAAATAGCACCAAAAAGAAAGCTATATTTGTTGGGGGCGGGGTTGTTTGAGTAAGTTGTCGCACGACCACGCAATTGTCAGTTAAAGCGACGCAGTGCCGTATCGCAAAAAATGGCCTGGTCATTAGGGGGAAAAAATCTTCCGGTCCTTAAGTGGTTAGCAAGCGGCACAACTTGTCACTTACCCATTGAATGCACTGGGGGCCACAACTGCATAAAATGCACGCGATTGCTGTGCAGCATTATAGAGGTAAACCAGTTGGAAAGGAGGAGATAGAACACCTCCTCACCGCCTGTCTAATGCCCCCTTAAAAGCACGAACTGGAACTAGGGAGCCCGAGATGGGCACAGCGGGGATAGCTGCACATCCTGACCTGGAGTGAAGAACAGGTGGAGAGGGTTTGCAGTGCACCAACAAAGGTAGAAATTGGCCAGGCAGCAGAGTGACAGGAGAGCGTCGGGACATCTTCTAGGCCGGGGGTAGGAATCCTTGGCCCTCCAGCTGTGGAGGAGTCATGCCTGGGATTGGCATTTCTCATGGGACTTGTATTTTCAAAATAGCCGGAGGGCCGAGGCTGCCTACCCCTGTCCTAGGCAATGCCACCAGACCAGAGCCTCCCTGTTGTACCGATCAGCTCCTCAGGCTCTCCTTCCAGTTCCTGCAGCTCTCGATATAGAAGATCAGTCAGCTTCCTCAGTGGGGATCAGAGAGGCATTCTGACAGTGGGGACGAGGGCCAAAAATGGCCAGATTTGGCCCCGAGGCCAAAATTTGCCCAGGTCTGACGTACAACGGTTCCCAATGCATTGAACGACTCACCTTCCCGTTATAGATCTCAAAGAACGTCACAAACACTTCCAGATCCATATCCTGGTAGCGGGGTTGGGAGAGGAGAAGGAAGACGTCACGCGCTGCCAAGAAACAATAACCTTAGCACACATCTAATAGAAAGTCAGAATTTATATTTGGCATAGTGGTTGGCGCTTCTACTTTTCAACTTATGGATCCCGCTGCTCTATGAGACCAGAAGAGAGAAGCTGCTGAGGCCAGGCACAGCACTGGATCAATAGAGGACTCAGTGAGGGTTTTTTCGTGGGGGGGGGGGGGGGGGGGGTGGGATAATTTAATGATTGTCTTTAGAACCGCATGTCAAATCTAATTGACAGTTTGATGCTACACAACATTAGAAAACCCCTTATTCATTTTATAGCCCCGAGGAAGGAGCTGCATTCTGTCCTCTAAGGCCCCGTCCACACAGGGTGGGACTCACCGCCCCATAAAGATCAGCGGACTGTCCGCTCTGGATAGTGGAGCAGAGACACGGATCTGTCATCCGCCTGCCCAGCGGACAGTCTGCTGATCTCTATGGGGCGGTTGGATGAGGAATGAATCCCCATAAGTCTGTTTTTGGAGAGCAATGGAGGTTCTGATTGGGTCCACCTGAAAGACAGACCCCAATCATGAGGTTTGTGTGAAAGGGGCCCAAGATGCATCAGCGTGTTTTCTCCATGTCTTTAATAGAAGGAACTTGAATTCATTGCCTCCATTTCTCTGGCACACCCGTACTCAGCAGCCAAACAGAAAACTGAAGGACCGCCAACGTAAACCCTTCAACCTGCAAACAGCGACATGCAATTCATTGACATTAGGAGAAAACGCCACCTTTTGCACCACGTTACATCTGTATTTAGGGTGTAACCTCCCCCCTCTGTCACTTTGGAAATAGGCACATTTGTGGCTGCCACACAGCCATGACATTCGCAGAAATATATTGGAGACCCACACCACAAAATTTCCTTTGTATACATACCTGGAGTAGGGCAAGTAGGTGGGTGCTGCAGCAATTACCATCCAATTGTTTTATTCAACGTGATCACATGACAGAAGGGTGCAACATTTCGAGGCCATGCAGTGCCCCTTCGTCAAGTATGCCTGCAGTCTTCTGCTGCCTGACAAAGGGGGTACCAAGTGGCCCTGAAATGTTGCACTCTTCCACGGTGATGAAATAACTTTGCACAAAATGTTCGGAAGGCATTAGATCTGTGGTGTGCTGGAAATATGTACATGAACTACAAGTCCCATCTTTCACCCCAGCAGATGGACTTCAAATGAGCACAAGTGCAGTAATCACTACATTCAGAGTCCATTGACGCTTCTTTCAGCTCTCCAAGGCCCCTTTCACACTCGTGCGACCTGAAAGTTGTGCGATTTCTCGCAGCGATTTGGAGGAGACAAAGCAATGCCTGCGTAATCTTGAGGTCTATAGACCTCAAGTCGCATCAAAGTCAGACCAAAGTAGTGCAGGGACTATTTTGAAGTTGCACAGATATGAATGGTACTCATTGGAAATTGGGTAAGACTTGTCATGCAAATTTACCAATACCAAGTCGCAGGACAATCCGCACAAGTGTGAAAGGGGCCTAATTGAAAGCATGTACTTGGGTAGAAACAGAGCAAGTCTGCAGGAGCCCGACAGCCACTGATCACAGGTGCAATACTTTGTAGGAAGTTATTGGGGGGGTTTACTGCAAATAATTACATTATGAAGGGGGCTTAGCATTAAGAGTCCCCAAACACCATTCATCCATATCCAACACCAAAATTGCCAATGTTTTCACAGACATTGGTAGCCCATAAGCACTTTTCTGATATTGTGGCCAAATTACTAAAATATTGCCCTATTAAGAAATTCAAAGAAGCCGTGCAAAATAAATAAATACTTACATGCAAAAGCGTAGATTCCTTTTGTGACATTCTGACTTTTCCCCAGGAAGTCGCCACCCATCGTCTGCAATGCAAATCAGTGAACATTCGGTATGTACTATGGGTTTTATAGAAAACTTTTGCTGTTCATTCAATCAGCAGGTTCTCTCCCCACCCCCCTACATCCCACACACCTGACAGGTCAAAAGCAATTTATGTTTGTGCTTCCGATCGCATTTCTGTAGCTTTTTTTTCTTATTTATTCAGTTAATAAAAAAAAAAAAAAAAAAAAAAAAGTTGCCAAATTGGATCTCTTGAGAAGTTTAAATTTTCATTAAAAACCTGCATAGAATAGTGCAAGTGCTTAGTGTATAACAATTTACTTACGTGGGTTTTACCACTTCCTGTTTGACCGTATGCAAAACACGTGGCCTTCGCTCCTTCGAATATGGCCTGGACCAGAGGCCGGGCTGTAAACCTGGTGACCAGAGGAAAAGGTGACAACTTATCCTTTCAACAGATACAACAAAATCAGTCATATGTGGTGTGGGTTAGTGAAAAAGAAGAAAGAAAATCCCAAAAAAAAAAAAAAAAAAAAAAAAAAAAAAAACAAGGCGGGGAAGAATTCCTACCAAGGAGGTCACATCTGGAACACCACGGTTGTATTAAAAATATATATTGTAGAAAAAGCACCATAAACAAGAATATACAGAGAAACAAAAGTGATCGAGGAAAAAAAAAAAAATTTATACATACATACATACATACATATACACAATATTTATAATATCACACATACTAATTGTACAGAACAATCTAAAATATATTATAGTTCAGCGTTTCCTGGGTTGGGGGGGGAACGACTAGCAATCTAAACATTTTTAACCCACTGTATTTTATTCAATATGGTTTAAGGTCACCTTCATTTTTTTGATTGGTTTGTCTCCCCCCCCCCCCCCCCCCAATTTTTTTTTTTTAAATCCATTTTGGATTCGGATCCTATACTTTTGGGTGTTCTTGTAAAATATTTTGCATAGAGAGAATAGTAATTTGTACAGGAATATCCCTCTTATGGGTCACAAGTCATTATTAAAGATCTGAGGCTGGACGAGATACCTGTACACCATGTCGTTGGCGCTCGTCTCATCGAAGGTATAGTCAAAGCGGAAGGCCTGGTTCTCTAGATACTTTGTGAGGTCCACTTTGAGTTTGGGCTCATGTACCAGAACCAGACTTTTACTAGGCACAGATATGATATCAAACTCCTTCTTGGCTAGCTCTAGAGGAAAAAAAAGACAAAAAATAAAAAAAAATAAATAAAAATTAAAAAAAATAAATCTTGAAGAGTAAGACTGCCATTCCTAGAGGGGGAATTTAGCTTACCTTGCTTGTTGAGAGGCCTTTTCCTCACACACACGCAGATACGATGTTCCTCAGCCTGCAGAGAAGAGACGTCATCAGGAAACACTCCAAACACACCAGATCACAGAGCCATCATTGCTTCCTATCCTGACAAGGCTCGTATCATAATCTCATATACAGCTTGTGGTAGAGAAGTCAAAGTCACAGGTCCTGGATTTAATATTGTGGATGAACAGAGCGGGATGTGCTCCTGGAGGGGCCACCACCCAGTGGGGGGAGCGGACAAGAGGGGACACAAGAGGCTTCTGAGCACCACTATTCTTTATATACAGTCCTAGAAGTCAAGTGTCATAAGAATGGCTCGGTTGAATGGTCAGGTCATTTTCTTTCAACAATCACCCAAGGTCCCCACTGGCTGGTGAGTACCTGTGGGCTGAGGAGCAGCATATACATATACTTATTTTATTTATGATAAGACTGGCCCTCAACCCAGCTCCACCATACCTACCAAGAGAACTCCTCTACAAAATGTACCCTCTCCACTCTAGATCAGCCAGAGTTCTGTAGAAGCAAAGGGTTCCCCCAGAGGTTTCTAGGGGTTCCATCTGAAAAGGTGTCTGCACCAATCCAAGTCTACTTGGTAGAGCCAGCAACAGGACACCAATCTGTGGCAGCTGGTGCTTAAAATTTTTTTTGGGGGGGAGGGCGCAAACAAACTGAAAAACACTTTAACAAATCATCAATTGCAGCCACTTGTGCCCTGTATATGCAGCAGTTGTGCCCACCGACCACCCCACTCGCGGCTCTCATTGACCACTTCCCAGTCATCGCAAATGACATCCGCAGGAGGGATCTCCCATCCTGGGCGGGGCGTCATGACGTTAGAGCTGCACGATTCTGGATAAAATGGGAATCACGATTTTTTTCCTTAGAAGCTGGATCACGATTCTCCCAGCGTAACAATCTTTCACATTAAAACAAAAAACAAAAAAAAAAAACAAAAAAAAAAAAAAGCAAAAATGTTGCTAACTTTACTGTTTCTTTTTTTATTCATTGAAGTGTACTTTTTCCCAAAAAATTGCATTTGAAAGACCGCTGTGCAAATACAGTGTGCCATAAAACATTGCAGCAATTGTGCTATATATAATTCCAAGTAATTTTCTAGCAAAAAAATATTTTAACTTCAGAAGGAAGTGTCAGAAAAAGATTTAGACTTCAAGTGGTTGAACTTCCTGCATTTACACGTTGTTAAAAACTTGGCAGACTGCCTGGATTATTTACACAGAAGTTCTATCCCTTTGATCCAAGGAAGCTTATGCCTCGTTTCCACCGAGCGGATCGGTTTGGAAGGCCTAGAATGGTCCGGCCTATTCAGGTTGAGCGTTTCCACTGCAAGTTGGACCGACAGGGGCCATACGTGGGTTTAGAAAAAAAATGCCTAGCCTGGCGTCACACGTCCACCAATCAGTGGAATGTATCGTAGCTCCGCCCTAACTGAACCGTTCCATTTTCTATGGCCCAACATCTGAAGCAGGACCCTGAATGGAACGGTTCGGTTGTATGGGCCGTTTTCATAATGGAAACACCCAAAATAGCGTAGCGAAACGAAATGCTCAGTGGAAACGAGGCAATAGTTACAATGTTTCAAGACTTGGCAGAATGCCCCGATGCTTTTTGACAGCTGAGTGAGCAGATAAAGCCTCTCCACTTGTTTATATGAAAGAATCGGCAAAATCTGCAGGAGAGATCGTCAGGGGAGGTAAATCGAGATCACGATTTTTAACAATTGTGCAGCTCTATATGACCTCAGCTTCCCGGCCGTCAAGGGGCGCGCGCGCACCCGCCGCCTCACTATGCACATGCCCGGCAGCCGCGATTGCCCAATAACAGAGCAGGACCATGGATCTGTGTGTAAACACACAGATCCATGTCAGGTGAGGGGAGACCAATGGCGTGTTCCCAGTATAGAGGAACATCGGTCTCCATCCCTTCCGCTACACTTAGAATCACTCCCTAGGTAACACATTTAAACCCTTGATCACCCCCTAGTGTTAACCCCTTCCCCGCCAGTGACTTTTTTTTTATAGCACTGATCGCTGTATAAATTTAAAATGATCCCAAAATAGTGTTAAGTGTGACAAAAAAAAAAAAAAATTATAATCTATCCATTTTGTAGGCACTATAACTTTTGCATAAGCCAGTATGTTTATTGCGATTTTTTTTTTTTTTTTTTTTTTTTAAACAAAAAGGATATTATAGGAAAAAGAAAAAAAAAAAAAAAATAAAAACCGCAGGGCGTGGTCAAATACCACCAAAAGAAAGCTCTATTTGTGGGTAAAAAGAAAAAAAATTTAAATTAAAATTTGGGTAGTACAGTGTTGCATGACAGAGCAATTGTCATTCAAAGTACTACAGCGCTGAAAACTGAAAATTGGCCTGGGCAATGAAAGTCCTGTATTGAAGTGGTTAATCTACACTTAACACCCCATAATGACAAAGTGAAAACAGAATTGTAGAAATGTCTAAATTTATCAACCACTTCAATACTGGGCACTCCCCCCCCCCCCCCCTCCCCCCCCCCCACCTTCCTGCACAGGGAAAATGTTCATCTTTCAGTGCAGTCACACTTTGAATGACAATTGCGCGGTCATGCTACACTGTATCAATATGACATTTTGGCATCTTACCACGTCGGCCATGCTGATCCGGTGGCAGTCCAGGGTGGATCGGAATTCCTTGATCATCTTCCCAAACTCCCAGTTGGGTGCGCTCGTGTCACAATCCTGTATACAGACATAACATTAACCAATCACATTAATCAAATATCAGAAGCATGTAGGAGCATCATCTCCCAAGTCATGTCAACCAAAGCCGATAGGTCAGAGTTGGGTGGATGCTGGAGAGTTGAAGTTCAACTTTAGCAAAATATTGTAACAAAATATCGCTTTTGGGTGAAGGTTTTTTTTTTTTTAAAGTAAAGAAATCGACCCCCCCCTGGTGAAGTCCAAACAAACCTGCGTTCGCTTGGTCCTCATCTCGGAGTTCTGCGCTCTTTGTTCTTGCCTTTTATTCTTCATTTTCTCCATCTCTTTCACTATGTTGGACTTTCTTCTGGCTGAGTAAATAAAAATGTCATGTGATCATTACCCAATTCAGTACCAGCAAGTGACAGCGTGATCTGCGTTCGGTTTGGGAAATTTTAAAGGGTTCGTTAACCCATTTGTGTAAGACTTTGCCGGCCCCTCTATTAGAGCCTGGTATAGCACACCAAGTAGTTTTAAAAAAACAAGCAGTCTAAATACTGAATTTGAGCCGTCTTCAGGCCGGTCACATGACTCGCGGCAGCTTTTCAGCTCTGATGGATGTCTTCTGTAGGAGGAACTGTGATCTCCCTCTGACATCAGCTGGGGAGATCACATGGCCACTCGTCTCCGCAGAAGCTCTGTTTTATAGCGCAGTAAAGCGTCCGCGAGTCACGTGACCGGCCTGAAGACAGCCCTAAAGAAGGGAGGCATTTAGACTGCTCGTTTTTACAAAGGACTTGCATGGTGTGGTGTGCCAGCCATTAATAGAGGGGCTGGCAGTGACCATTTGAAGGATTTTACCTGTAATAGTAGCGGCGGAGCGGGGGGGGGGGGCGGGGGGGGGGCAGGGCAGCGTATGGAGGGACACACTCTGACCACAGTGATCAGGGCTGAGCAGCCCCTGGTTATCGTGGTCTGTACAGAGAGTGGCAGATTCAGGGAGGTTTTATTACAGATTAGAGGGGGGCAGATTGCACAGCACAAGCGCTATGCAGTGTAATCTGCTTTAAAAAGGGACCAGGATCTGTATTTTTTTTGGGTTAACAAACACTAAGTACTTTCATGTTAGGGTAACAAACTTGATACCTATGACTCTGGATAGAATAGGACGTACTACCCAAATATAGTGAGATGGCCCGGAACCTATCTGGATGGGGGAGGGGAAGCTTTTTTTTTTTTTCCCCCCGTTAGATTGTGCCCTTTTAGGGTTTCTGGCCACAGAGTAAGAGGTGGTAAAGGGGAATGGTCTTTGTCTTGTATGTATAAAAAGATTACAATGCAGATTTTGATTTGAAATATGAACATTTTGGGAAGTGGTATGCTCCCATAGACCTCTCTGTATTCCTGTAAAGAAATAAAGAATTGGGGGGGGGAACCCCCCCACCCCCCACACACATTTTAAATGCCATCCCAACACACGGAGGAAATGCATACATGTATAGGGAATCCTGCCGACTTCTGAATAAGCCAAGCCAAGCCCAGCCCCCCCCCCCCCCCAAGAGAGATACAAGGAGCTCGATGGGAGTCTTTCCTTCAAATCTCACATAGGATTATAAAACCTTATTTTCTCACCGACAGCCAATCAGCCCTTCCTGACAGCTCACCTGCGTTGCTCTTTGCAGTAGAGGACGCCGACTCCTCCACCATTTCATTCACTCGTGGCAATAACCGGCTCTCTCCGATACTGCTGTATTTTGTGGATCTCGTTCGAATGGCTGAGGAAGAATAAAAGAATAAAAACATTTATCACTACCGAGGAGTCTGCCTGGAGGGTGCCCCCAGATCAGAACGAGCCCCCCCCAGGCCAGAGCCTGAAGGACTCAGGTTCACAAGCAACATGTGACCAGAGCTAATCTATATACAAAAGTGCAGGAAAAAAAAAAGTCTCACATTTCAAAAGTTATTCATGTGCTCCATATAACACTAAAAACTGCATCCAGTGTATATTGCTCATGTGAGTGTCCACAATAAATTATAAGAGAGAAAAAAAAAAAAAAAAAAAAAAAAAAAAACGCAAAGATTGATATAACTATTGTAGACATTGAATGAACTGACTGTATGTACACCCCTACATGTACACTGTTCAGTGGATGCGATTTGGTGTTATATGGGAGCACATGAATAAGGATTGACAACCCCCCCCCCCCCCCAAAAAAAAAAAAAAACCCAAACAGACACAAAAATTATATTATATTTATATACATAAACCAATAAACCATATAGTGTAAATATAAAATATGCTGAGTATGTGTGAGGAAAATATATATATATATATATATATATATATATATATATATATATATATATATATATATATATAATATATATATATATATATATATATATATATATATATATATATATATATATATATATATATATATATATATATATAAATTTTTTCCTGTGCAGCAATCCTGACTATCTCTATAGATCTATATATTTCTATTACATACACACCTTGGACGAGTTCCTGTCTCAAACTGTGCAGCCATTCCTTGTATATGCATGAAGATTGAAGTAAAAGGCTTTTGAAACCGATTGCTTTTGATTTTTTTTTTTTTTGTTATATATCTGGTGGAAGCAGGAGTACCACATCAGCTGTGAATCTCTTTAGAAAAGAGGATACGGCAGAGGTGTCCCACCTTGTCTATATAAAAAATGGCCCGTCCTGATGACATCACGCTGACAAAACGCGTTGGAACTTAGTGCCATTTCCTGTTTGGTCCGGCAGAACGCATGGGATACCCGGACTTCCTGTTTTTTTACTGTCTAATGACTGTTTAAACAATGCAAGTGCATAGATGTACGTTTTTACATGGATTAAGAGTTAAAACTGTATTGCACTACAAATGTCATTTCTTTTTGCATATACTGCATTGCACGGAGGTGAAGGGGGGGGGGGGTTGGTCGAGGATAAAGGAAACCAGGATATACACCAGCAAAGATCTGTGTTCTAAATAAATACAGTTTGGCAGTGAAGGAGCGATACCCCATTGAGGGGAGAAGCTCTCTGGTGAGTGTATTAACATAGGGGAGCACCGAGCGGAGCACCTGCACTTTCAATATGTTTACAAGTACGGATAAGAGGCCCCAGTCACTTTGATTTTGAATGTTGGTTTACAGCATTTCAACATATGAAAGGACGGATTATTATTATCTGGACTTGTTTATTCATACACCAAGCTGAATCACTAGTTACCATCAATTTCAGTATATTTATGATGTTCATGTCATTTTTCGAAGAATTTACTTGGAGGTGTGTAGATACTAATATATTATATAACTTATTTATATTTATTTTTTCTTTGCAGCATGTTATATTTACACTATATGGTTTATTTTTGGTATAGGATGTTGGCCACAGTATATCAATAGCACTTTTCAATCTATAGAGCAGTGCCACGCCCACTATAGTGTTTCCCGTTTTTCTACATTGGACTCTTTACATAGGTGTCTCAATGGAGGCAGTTCTCATTACAGCATTCGTACAACCATCTGCGCGGAAAACACGCCCACATTTATCAGACACACCCACACCCCACTTAACTAATGATACTCACAATTATTTATACTCTGCTGTACAGCTGGTTGGGGCACAGGCTCCACCTCCATATCCAGGTCGATCGGACGGGTTTCAGGAATTGCAGACATCCTGATAGAACGACCTCGAAGGGCTGAAAAGAGGTGGGGTCAAGTTATGAAAAAATAAATAAAGTCCAGCCCGAGCCATAATCCTGTGCGCCACAGCAGAGCCGGCAACTGCACAACGACCAGAACAGCCAGCGCCAGATTTCGGGCATTTACTAAACCAAAAAATTAGCCAGTTGGTGTCTGAGATTTTCAGCAAAGTATTTGTGCTCAAAACACTTTCCAGCAGAGCTTGTGCCCAAAGTCTGGTCACCCATCACACCCCCCACAGAGGAACGAATATACAGGAGCCTCTTTACTTCTCCAATATCCACCCACATCAAAAAGGGGGAAATAATAAATCTCGCTGTTCTTAGAACTCCATAATATTACTATAAGGACAGCATGGAAGTCCTACAACACAAGCAACCATATTAAAAAAAAAAAAAAAAAAAAAAAAAAAAAAAAAAAGGAGGCAGGGAAGGTACAAATCAGGAATATTGGCCACAGTTGCTCGAGTCGTTTGGATGGATATCATGGCCAGAAGTGCTGGAGGTTCCAAGCGGTGGAAGCCAATAAACAGGTCACATTTTTTACATCCTGGTTTCCTCTGTGGGGAAGTGGGGGCAATCTACCCACAATGCATGCAGTGGTGGGACACTCCTGCCCCCCCCCCCACCCACCAATAGAGGCCTCTGGATGCTCCGGCCGTCGTGCTGCTGAGGCTGATCTGCATCCAAGTCATAATTAGTATTCTGCTCATTGTAGAAAGACCATCATTTAGAATTGTTAGGAAGGTGCAGCAGTCCCTCTCCAGTGCAGCTGTCCCTCTCCCAGTGCAGCAGTGTGATTGAGCCATAAAGCCTTTTCAGTGACCATTGTGGGGGATTTATATGCAAGAAGTGGAGACCCGACTTAGGCCAACCCCCGAGGACAGGAATATGGGAGCCGTCACTGCTGAGCTTGATTTTAAAGATTCGGCTCCAGGGCCGTCACCCTCATCTTTCCTTCTCTATGTAGGAAGCCGATTACCTTCAGCAAACATGCAGCTGGTAAAGTCCTGTGTGCTCATTCTCGTACACACTGGGCATTCAGTGTTAAGCTGCGGGCACATGTGTAACATCCAGTCCTGCTCTATCAGGTGCTGCGCCTGGACAGTACACCCCTAGCGGTACCAAAATTAGGGCAGCATGTCCCCAAGGATGAATGCAGACTTCCTGCATTCCATGCATACTGCTCTAAACCTTCGTGCTGCTAGGTGCACAGTCCAGCCGCAGCAGCCTCTTTTACCGGCAGTGGTACTGGATGGTCCACCCGCATCTAAATGCTGGAGCCTAATGCACCGGGGGGCTGAATGTTCATGTGTATGGGGCCTACATGTCCAGATATTGAGCTAGGATCAACAGCCTTTGAAACCAAGTTCGTAATGGCCGCCTCCCCATTCCTGTCCTCAGAGTCACACTAAAGAAGAACTCCGCCCAATATCAGAAGTGTTCACTTTGTAAGGATTGTTTTTTCCTTGTGCGCCGGTATGGGGGGGGGGCACCCCCCTCTGGTCTGATCCTTCATGATAAAAACCTCCCACGATGCATCAGCTTCGCTCACCCAGTTCGGCAAGCCACATCGGGACTCAGAGGGGAGGGATCAGATGCACACGATTCACATGAAAGGTTCACATGCAATCTAATTTGTGGCCGGTGCAGAGTTCTTTTTTTAAATGTGCAAAGTAATAGTTAAACCTTAACCAATCAGAAAGCCCTTTTCAGCAATGCATCTACAGCACACCAAGATCTGACCGATTTGGATTAAAGCACTTTGTGTATCAATTGCTCTTGTGTTAAATCAAAGTATAAAGTGAATATTGTGCCTTATAAATTTCCTATGAGGAGTCGATTATCCAGAACCCCATTTCCTGTACAGATGTGACCAGAAGGGGGGGGGGGGGGGCGGGGGAGAGACCATGGATGGTGGGACAGCCAATAGAAGAGCTGGGAACATCACCAAACACCAAAAACCAGATAAAATTAATTAAAAAGGGACCCCATGTAAGAAAACTGGTCAGAGAACGAAGGTTTACTCATAGCAATCACTTCACCGGTCACTTCCTCAGCACACAGTACTCAACTGCTTGGATTATAGTGCCCTACAGCAGAGCTTACACTCCAATGTCCCCCTACAGTCACACACAATTATACATTTATATAGCTCTGGCATATACCGCAGTGCTGTACAGAGAACACTGAGCCAGTCACAAGTCTCTGTACAGAGGAGCTTACAATCTAATACCCCCCTCCCCCACAGTCACATCAGTCTCTGTACAGAGGAGCTTACACTCCAATGTCCCCTCCCCCCACAGTCACACTTATTGAGTGTAAGCTCCTCTGGTACAGAGACTTGTGACTGGCTCAGTGATCTCTGTACAGCACTGCGCTATATGTCAGAGCTATATAAATGTATAATACTAGTGTGTGACTGTGGGGGAGGGGACATTTATATAGCTGACATATACCGCAGTGCTGTACAGAGAACACTGAGCCAATCACATCAGTCTCAGTACCAGAGGAGCTTACACTCTAATGTCCCTCCCCCCACAGTCACATCAGTCTCTATACAGAGGAGCTTACACTCTAATGTCCCCTCCCCCCACAGTCACATCAGTCTCTGTACAGAGGAGCTTACAATGTCTGACATGCACTATAGCGCAACATACATACGTGGACATATGTCTGGTAACAGGGTGGAAGTCCTGTCTGGACTTGATCCAGAGACCCCAGCGCTGAGAGGGGACCCCCACTGAGCCACCATGCTGTCACAGGAGAACATTGACTGCTATGGGAAGCCCCCGGTGCTCCCAGTTTTCATACATGCCCCCCCCAGTGTATACTATAGAGGGCTGAGCTGACAATGGCCGCCTCCACCATGGAGAAGGCAGGCAGGAGAACCCGACAATGGAGGAGCCACAGCTCTATGTACAGGTGGAGGGCTCTGGATAAGCTGCGTCAGTGTGAAGAGGGTGATGGTGAGAAGCAGCCGCCCCCGCAGGGCCCCCCCAGTTACCTGTCTGAGCTGCACTCTCTGCTACAACAGGGTTCGTTGTCGTCACTTCAGGAACATAAAGAGTGGAGGCAGATTAGGCTCCGTTGTCCGTCATGAAAAATTCACAATTCAGTCATGTAATGTGATCTCCCTGCCTGACACTCACTTTGTACATTACAGGTGATAAGACCATTATAGGTGCAGTACCTACTACCGCCTGCAGCTGTGGGGGCGCTCCAAGTAGTTAGGTTAACCCCTAAGCCGTGCACTTTAATCAACCTTTGTACAAATTGCATTATATAGGAAAAGGGAGAAGAGTTGTATTTATTTACATATGCGGCTTCCTACTTACTACATAGAATAACAGTGAAGCACAATTGCTATTCCAGAGCAAATCTGAGGAACTAAATATCTTCACAAGAGAATTCAGCAGAATGTTTGACAGAATCCAAATTCATACCAGTAGCTGTCTGCCCCCTCCCCCCTTCCAGGGACCGCTCACTTCAGGTCAATGTGTATAAAAAACGCACATAAAAATGCACCAATACACATGTGTTTTCCATGCAATGAGCAGATGTGCAGGATGGTGGAAAGGACCTCCAGTGCTGGGACTGAAGGATAAATCCAGAACCAATCAGAGCTAAAATGATGTTCTCCATAGGAACAAGACTTCACCCTTTATTATCTAGTAGCAGGATGGTTGCTATGGGTGACAGACAACCCCCCACCCCTCCCCCCTCATCTATAGCAGACAAGTCATCTGACCCCCAGGACTGGACTCGGGCCACAGTGACACTTCCTCAATAGATTACATTTCAGCCGTAAAACACCTGAAAATAGACAACCAGCCGAGTCGGCTTGTATGGAAAGGAAATCAGAGTCTATTTATAAACCTCCCAGGACGAGATCACTGCCAGACACACAAGGACTCCACACCCCTCATTACATCAGATCCAGGGAGAGCGGGCACTGACCCCCCCATTCATGGTGACATCGGAGGGAGGGCCACCACCTCACTGACCCCCCCCCCCCATTCATGGTGACATCGGAGGAGGGCCACCACCTCACTGACCCTCCATTCATGGTGACATCGGAGGAGGGCCACCACCTCACTGACACCCCCCCCCATTCATGGTGACATCGGAGGAGGGCCACCACCTCACTGACCCCCCCATTCATGGTGACATCGGAGGAGGGCCACCACCTCACTGACCCCTCCATTCATGGTGACATCGGAGGAGGGCACACCTCACTGACCCCCCCCCCCCCCCCCCCCATTCATGGGTGACATCAGAGGAGGGCCGCCACCTCACTACCCCCCCCCCCCTCCAATGTGACATCGGGGGAGGGCCACCACCTCACAGACCCCCCCCCATTCATAGTGACATCAGAGGAGGGCCGCCACCTCACTACCCCCCCCCCCCCCAATGGTGACATCGGGGGAGGGCCACCACCTCACAGACCCCACTCCATTCATAGTGACATCGGAGGAGGGCCACCACCCTCACTGACCCCCCCCATTCATGGTGACATCGGAGGAGGGCCACCACCTCACAGACCCCCCTCCCCCATTCATGGTGACAACAGAGGAGGGCCACCACCTCACAGACCCTCCCCCATTCATGGTTACAACAGAGGAGGGCCACCACCTCACAGACCCTCCCCCATTCATGGTGACAACAGAGGAGGGCCACCCACCTCACAGACCCCTCCCCCATTCATGGTGACAACAGCGGAGGGCCACCACCTCACAAACCACACTTCATTGGTGACATCGGAGGAGGGCCACCACCTCACTGTCCCCCCATCCATGGTGACATCGGAGGAGGGCCACCACCTCACTGCCCACCCCCCCACCATTTCATGGCGACGAGGAGGGCCACCACCTCACAGACCCCCCCCCCCAATCATTCATTGTGACATTGGAGGAGGGCCACCACCTCACTGACCCCCCCCATTCATGGTGACATCGTAGGAGGGCCACCACATCACTAAACCCACCCCATTCATGGTGACAGCAGAGGGCCACCACCTCACTGACCTCACCCCATTCATGGTGACAACAGAGGGCCACCACCGCACTGACCCACCCCATTCGTGGCAACATCGGAGGAGGGCCACCACCTCACTGACCCCACCCATGGTGACATCTGAGGAGGGCCACCACCTCACTGACCCCACCCATGGTGAATCTGAGGAGGGCCACCACCTCACAGACCCCACCCCATTCATGGTGACAACAGAGGGCCACCATCTCACAGGACCCACCCCAGTCGTCTGACAACAGGGGAAGGCCACCACCTCACTGAACCCCCCTATTCATGTGACAACACCTCCTCATACCCCCCCCCCCCCATTCATGGTGATATCTGAGGAGGGCCACCACCTCACTGATCCCCCTATTCATGGTGATATTTGAGGAGGGCCACCACCTCACAGACCCCACCCCATGGTGACAACAGAGGGCCACCCACCTACCTCACAGACCCACCCCATTCATAGCGACAATAGGGGAAGGCCACGAC
The DNA here is from genome assembly GCF_042186555.1 of Aquarana catesbeiana. Taxonomy (NCBI): domain Eukaryota; kingdom Metazoa; phylum Chordata; class Amphibia; order Anura; family Ranidae; genus Aquarana; species Aquarana catesbeiana. The sequence goes on from NC_133330.1 coordinate 343,740,721, forward strand.
CTCACATGACCCCTCCCCATTAATGGTGACATCAGAGGAGGGCCATCACCTCACAGTAATAGGCAATAGACTACATAGCTGTCTGTTGGGATGCTCAACCCCCCATACCCAACCCAATCACTGGGCTACTGCCATCCTTGTTCAGAGCCCCGCGCATGCACAGTGTACCCTCTCCCCCTTAATTCCAACCAATGAGCGGCGGTGACAGAGGAATGCACTGTGCATGCATGGGGCTCTGAACAAGGACCCCAGTGCGCCCATGATTTTTTTTTTTTTTAATATATGACTTGGATTGCCATCACAAGCCATGAACATCCCTTGTGATAGCATGAGCTGTGACAGGTCCTCTTTATAGAGAGATACAGGGATCTATTAGATCCAAGATGTCTGCTCTGGCCTCCACAGCAAACGATCAATCTGTGCTTTTCCCCAAACAATCGGCCTACAGCCAACATTAATACAGAGAAATGGCGGCGACGGACAGCCGCAGATCTCACCTTCTTTAGTCAGTCCAGGAATTCTGGAGGAAGTTTTGCGTCTTTGACTTTGCTGGTGGGAAAATACAAATAAAAGGTTTAGAAAATAACTTTTTATCCACTTTGTTCATAGAACCCCTAAAATCTGTACACAAAATAAAATTTAAATACCAACACACCATTATCAGACTTGGAACTGAAAATTTCCACCAAGGCGCTTCAGGGGGTGGGGAAGAGGCAGGTGAGGGGCAACATTCCAGGAATTCCTCTTTTAGGTGGCATTCACACTTGTGCGATTTGTCATGCGACTTGGGACAAAAGTCACATGACAAGTCGCACGCCATTCTTTAAATGGCACCTGTTCAGGTCGGTGCGTAAAGTGCCTGCGCTACTTTGGTGCGACTTGAGAGGACTGATCCATCGGAGTTGTAAAGTCTCTCCAAAGTCACAATGGAAATTGTGCGACTTTGGAGACGCCCCCTCCCTCTGATGTCAATATGACCTCAGAATCCTGCCAGAAACTGTTAAAAACAATTAGGTATTGAAGTAACAAAGTTGGCAAGGGCACTTAAAACAAAAAAAATAAAAAATCGCGGAATGCAGATCGCATATCCAGCAGTAACGTGACAGCACTAGATCGGCAATACTAATACTAACGAGATGTGTCCGTTTTGGAGCACAACGCCTATAGGACCCAGTGGTTCTGTTGTCAGGCAGAAGCCCTTGCTGCCAATCACGTCGCGCCACGTATGCTGCGCAGGCATCCATGGCAACAGGAGGACGCCTAACAGCAGGGCCGCCGTCGTAAAAGCGGTCAGGGGGAGTGAAAAGGAGGGGAAGAGGAGGTAAGAAAGGGGGGATAGGAAGCAGGAAAGGAGAAAAAAAAAAAAAAAAAATCAAGATAAAAAGAACAAAAAAGGGTGAAGGAAAACCTAAAGTGGAAATAATAAATGCCAGTACCAGGCAAACAGATCTAAGCACATGGCTTCTATGTGAGAACACACCGCGCTCATATCACAGCGGGGGCCTAGGAATGCAAACTGGTAATCTATTGTGTAAATAGAGATGAACTCATAACGTTTAACCATAAAGTATATGGTAATATAAATCATGATCAATACTGTATAAAAAAAAAAAAAAAAAAAAAAAAAAAAAACAAAAAAAGTAGATTCATCAATGCGCCCGCTCCCTAGGTACATATCACAGGTAATCATATAGTGTGAGAAAAGACAGGAGAGAATAAACAGACCTGAGGAAAGGAAGAAAGGTAATACGTATATTACATGGTATGTCTCATACCTGATGAGGCATCGCCCAGACAAGGCATCAATGGAAATTATACAGATATATTGTACATCATGACTATAAACAAGCCATAGAAGAAAAAAAAAAAAAACAAAGATTGGTGCACCCCCCCCCTTACCTGTGTGGCCATGTTCCTCTGTGGGGCATATTCTCCTTACTGGGGGGTCATACGCAGCTTCCAGCAGTTCGGGGTTCACCGCCACCACATCCGCAAACAAGATCTGCAATCAGAGGATCAGAGCTCAGACCGTACACTACAATAGACTGTTATTGATCATCTCCAGAGATGGGCTCTATGGAGGGCATGTCAGGCCAGACCCCCAACCCCCCCACCATCCTTCATGGACCACAGCGGGTTGTACAGACCCGGGAACTCAGCACAGGGATGGTGGAAACCCCTCATAATGGGCACAGCGGGTGTACAGACCCGGGAACTCAGCACAGGGATGGTGAGAACCCCTCATAATGGGCACAGCAGGTGTACAGACCCGGGAACTCAGTACAGGGATGGTGGGAACCCCTCATAATGGGCACAGCGGGTGTACAGACCCGGGAACTCGGCACAGGGATGGTGGGAACCCCTCATAATGGGCACAGCGGGTGTACAGACCCGGGAACTTGCCAATAGAGATAGAAGAGAAGGGGAGGGGGGGGGGGGGGGGGGGAGGAGTAGTACTAAGCATTGAAATATCAGGTTTTTGTGGATGGGCCCTTTAAGACAGACATTTTGAATAATACTTCTATTGCAGATTTTAGGTGTACTTACCTCTTATTTCTTTATATCCAATAGTAAAAAAAAAAAAAAAAAAAACAAACAAATAAAATGTACATAAACCGAGCAAACGGAGAACCCCCCAACACAGCGGGGGATGGGAGAGGTGCGATGAGCAGAGTCGGAGGTAAATCCTCAGGAGGGGCGCAGAGTCACGGCCCCTGTGTTAGAAGGTCCCCTGATGTGTGCCCAGCCCCCGCACTGCCCACTCATCCTCACTTCCCAGCAGCTAATCTTAGTAAATCTCTAATCGGATGATTGCCGGCTGCCGGGGAAGGTGTTGGATTACCTGCAGTTATTTCAGGAAAGCTTCGCCCCGCGTTCCCTGCCGCCAGCCAGCGCCTGTACTGACACCCATCGCAATCCCCGGTCTTCCCACCACCCCGGAGTCACCCGCTCTTGGGGCGACTTGTACAGAAATAGTGGGGGGGGGGGGTCATAACTGGAAAAGGTCCAACAATTGGATGAACAGGAAAATCTCTTCTAAGTGTACTATAGTGTGTATGTGGGGGGGGGGGGTGTCTGTCTACAGTTTATAGGAGGATGTACAGTCAGCATCTGTATCAATGAGCTGAATTGGGGGGGGGGGGGGGGAATAAAAGATTGATATGTTTGATAGATGGAAACTAGAGAGAATGACACATTAAAAAAGATTTACTGAGAGATGACAATCATCTGTGGAAGAGCGCCCCCCCGGAGGAGGGTGGGGGAATAAAATGTGAACATAGTTAACCCTTTACCTGCCAAGCACAGCTTCCCATTGGGCACAACAAAGGGCCATTTAAGGTACACGGGACATACAGGATTAAAATAAAGACATTGGAAGCCGTCAGGTGACCCCAGCAAGTTACTGCAGGCAAGACTCTGGTGACCCCCCCAGGAGGGTATAAGCTGGGCAAGAGAAGACAAAAAGAGAAAAAAGGGACCAAGATGGCTCCAGGATTGCCAGCAGAGGTAGAATCTACAACGTAGTGAGATCAACGGCAAAAAAGAAAAAAAACTATTGAAATATTGCATAAAAAGAAAGTAAGGGATCCCGCATATGTGAACTAAGCCACACAGGTGGGGTCCGTTCCTCCACAATATCAAGTGACAATAGAAAATATACATAAAAATATCGAAGTTGATATAAAAATAGATACTGGTGCCCCTCCCCCCCCCCCAGTTCTTAAGCAGAATGTGCTAATAATTACTGCAGGTCTAATGGTAGAGAATAAAAGGTGGTATCCTCTGGAGATAGAAGAGCAGCTTGATTAATATTCTCAGATACTTTCTGGTAATCGATGTTCCTGGGCTGGAATTTTGTGTGCCTCCCAGCTGTACACATGTGATTGTACAGATATATACTGTATACAGCTGCTTGTTCTCCAGTGAAATCGATCGCTCCAAGTCCTACCAATGCAGGTATGTGGTTAATGTCTGGATACCTGATGTATCATTTCAAAAACAGACCGTGTCCAACTAGATTTGCATGTAGTGCAGTGGCCAGTTTGTTGATCGCACCAAAACGTTCCGTGACTTGAATTCAAGCCATGAATATACATTAATTGCAGTACATCCAGGGTTTTATACATCTGAGAATGCCCCTGTCACAAGTTATATGTGGCAAAACAATCGCCAGCTGAGAGTCAGATTCACAGAACATTTGAAAAGTATTCGACTTAAAGGAAGAGACTCCGATAGCCCAACATTTCTTAGAAGTTCACCAGACAACTGGCCTCAGTGTTCAGGGCTTTTATGTCCTTAATCCTGTCTGACCGCAGAGGTGACTTTGATACGGTTTTATTGAAAAAAAAAAAGAAAAAAACATGGAGATATAGACTTCAGACACTGCAGCCTAGGGGTCTAAATGTAGAGCTCAGTTTTTAAAGTATTTTTGGAGCCCTGACCCTCTAATTTCCAGTTATAAGGTATAAACATCATGGTGGGTACCCTATGCACAGTCACCTAGTATTAGTCCCAGTTCGTGGATCCCATCTGTTTCTTACCACTCCTCCCCCCCCCCCCTTTTCCACCCTCCCTTTCCCCCTACCCCTCCCTTGGGGGGGGGGGGGGGTGAGTAGTACTCATGGCGGAGACACTTTTGGTTTTTCTGTCACTTTATAATTTGACTGTCATCCTCTTTTCAGAATCATTAGATTTCTTTCCCTGCTGAGCACTGAGTGGAATTACTTTTGCCATGTTACATTACATTAGTACTATTGGGTTGTCTATGCCTTTGTATTTTTAGACTGTTTAATTGAATTCTATGTTGTCCCCACAAGATGGCGGTAAAGATTTTTAGGTGCGATTGAATTCTTTGATTGGGGGGGGGGGGGCTAGCCCTATATAAAGATGGTAATTAATCAAGCACAATGTCCAGATGAAGTGCTCGTTTTGCAGCACGAAACGCGTCGACATTTTGATGCCATAGACGCTGGGGGTCCCCCGCCCCTCTCCTGTACCGGAGCACGCTTACATCACCAACAGGATGGTTTTTCCCTTGCGTGGACATTCCTGGCAGCAGTGCCATTATGGATATTTGAACCAGTGCCCTCTACTGGCCGTATAGCTATCAGCACACCTCACCCGGATGTTATTGGCATCCATGGCCCTTAGCGCACACAGCTGACTTTCTTGCAGAAAGCAAGGCGCGCCCTCGGATGCAAGTGTATTGCAAGTCTGTTCCGCCATCTTGAATCTACACATGCTGGACTTATGTAGGGAGCTGGCCAGTCAAAACACAAAGCCGGAGGATGGGTAAGAACACTTCATGGACTGAACTGATTCTGATATATTTACATGTCTTACCCATCCCGCTTAGACCGTCTGGCTGATTAGCGCTGGATACATTGTAGCAGTGACTATCCCTATATCTGGGCAGCCAGCTCAGCCTATCAGACGCTGCACATTCCATTTCTGACATCCAGAGGATCCAGGCTATTATATTGACATCATACAGACATATGAGCCATAGTTGTGCACTGGTTTAACGATTTCTATGATTCAACTATCATTCCAGACAAGCTCCAACATTGTATTCAAATATCCCAATTGTACTTACTGCTAAGATTACATCAACTCAATTCATTGAGACCCCGGTGAGGGCATTTATACTTTCAGCAACAGTTCGGGATAATTTACACCGGCTTGGTGAACCTAGTTGGACACGGTCTGTTTTTGAAAATGATACATCAGGTATCCAGACATTAACCACATACCTGCATTGGTAGGACTTGGAGCGATCGATTTCACTGAAGAACAAGCAGCTGTACACAGTATATATCTGTACAATCACATTGTGTACAACTGGGAGACACACAAGATTCCAGCCCAGGAACATCGATTACTAGAAAGTATCTGAGAATATTAATCAAGCTGCTCTTCTATCTCCAGAGGATACCACCTTTTATTGTCTACCATTAAATCTGCAGTACTTATTGCAAACATTCTGCTTAAAGACCCGGGGGGGGGGGCGGGGGGTTGACCCACCAGTATCTATTTTTAAATCAACGTTGATATTTTTATGTATATTTTCTATTGTCGTCATTTGATATTGTGGAGGAACGGACCCCACCTGTGTGGCTTAGTTCCACATATGCGGGATCCCTTACTTTGTTTTTATGCAATTTTTCCAATAACGTTTCTTTTTTGCTATTGATCTCACTACATTGTAGCTTCTCCCTCTGCTGGCAATCCTGGGGCCCATCTTGGTCCCTTTTGTCCATTCAACTCCTTTGTTACGAGGGAGGGAGCTCGTCATATTGACGAACCGTACAGATCTAATTACATACTATATCTTACATGTGTTGATTCATATTAGGGGTGGTTCTTAGCATTATTTTTTTCTATGGGCAATAGAAGAGCCCCCTGGTGGCCCCAGCAGGGTATAAGCTGGGCAAGAGAAGACCCCCCTGGTGGCCCCAGCAGGGTATAAGCTGGGCAAGAGAAGACCCCCCTGGTGGCCCCAGCAGGGTATAAGCTGGGCAAGAGAAGACCCCCCTGGTGGCCCCAGCAGGGTATAAGCTGGGCAAGAGAAGACCCCCCTGGTGGCCCCAGCAGGGTATAAGCTGGGCAAGAGAAGACCCCCCTGGTGGCCCCAGCAGGGTATAAGCTGGGCAAGAGAAGACCCCCCTGGTGGCCCCAGCAGGGTATAAGCTGGGCAAGAGAAGACCCCCTGGTGGCCCCAGGAGGGTATAGATGGGCAAAATAAGTTCTGGAAGCTCTCAGGTGATCAACCGGATTTTGCAGCAATGGAAACTCTTTGATGACTGCAGGAAGATAAAGCAGGTATTGGACTCTGGTCACCCCTGAAGAGTATACAAGGCAGCAGAAGCTCTCAGGAGGTCATAGCTGGGCAATAGAAGACCCCTGGAGGGTATAGCTGGGCAGCAGAAGTGCTTGTGACGCCAGAACCGTTATGCACACAATGGAAGCCCTCCGGTAATCCCAGCAAGTATAGCGGGCAATGGAATCTCAGGCAACTCCCAGCAGGGTATTGCAGGCAAAGAGGGGCTCCTACGTGACCCCAGCATTACAGAAGATCTCTAATGACCCCAGGAAAATAAAAGGCGATTACATTTTCAAGCCATTTTACATTGCCCCAAGGGAACCGCCAGTCACCCCCCCCCCATATTCTACCTCCAGGTTCACATTATACTTCCCCCTCCCTGACAGGTCCCCTTCATCTCCGCCCAACTATGGGGAGCACTTACCTCCTTCCCCTTACTTGTGTCCGCTTCCTTCCACTCTACATGGACGGAGGCCCGGTCTGGGTTGATGGAGGTCACACTGGCACTGTGGATCAGCCCTGGAACACACAATAGATGTAGTGAGAGGGACAATCAGGATATATAGAATATCAGAGAGACAATGGGGCCTAAAATACAACACATACAGGGATGGGTCCTGACAAATGCCTGCCCCTCCCCCTAGTCCCACGAGAGACGAGCACCGCCATGAACACCAATCATGAAGACAAATCAGAGACCATCCGACTCCTCTAGGGTCGGCTCATCCCCAGGAAAGAAACGGCAACACAATCGTCACTTTACCATCTGGAATAGAGGAGATCGGATCCCATGTGGGGAATTTGGGGGGGTCCAATGGCAGCTCCGACTCCAGAGGGAGATATGGAGAACACATATGGGATGGGGGTAGAAGGGGTGAATCTGAAGAGGAACCCACAGGGAAAAAAAAAAAAAAAATCATACAAAAACACTGCTAGTAGCAGGTTGGACCCCCTTTATTGAGTCCCCCTCGCTAGTAGTGTTGTGCATTCAAAGATGGTAGTCTCCACACCTTGGGTGTAATGAGAGGTTATTTGAGTTACTGTTGTCTTTCTATCATCTGGAACCAGTCTGCTCATTCTCCTCTGACCTCTACAAGGCATTTTCCTCCACACAACTGCCACTCACTGGATATTTTCTCTTTTTCCCACCATTCTCTGTAGCTATATTATTGTATGATCATCACCCCCCCATATATATATATATATATATATATATATATATATATATATATATATATATATATATACACAAACTCTGTGTGTAAAATAAATAATGATAGAGATATAGATAGATAGATCTATCTATATTTTTTTTTTTTTTAACTCTATCTCCATGTATAGATTATATTTTCTCCATGTATAGATTATATACAATGTATACAATGTTGCTATGAAGATTATATTACAATTAGAACTCTGTTGGCAGCACATTGTCTTTGCACACAGCGCCCCTGGCGGTAGGACAGGCGTACTACACACAGTAGAATGATTGACACTCCTTGCAGCCAATCACCTCGGAGCTCGGGCTCATCTTGTCAGGCGTCCGACCAATCAGAGCGCTCAGGAACCGGTGCAGTGGGCGGGGAAAGGTGTTTGAATTTGTGATGTGTAGCGGAGCCCGGCCCGGTACTCACCATTACTCCGCAATATCTTAATGACCATCCCGGTCACCATCCTGTTCGCGATCAGCTGCTCCATCCTCAGCCTGACACGGCGCCACACACCGGGAGAGAGGCGATCCGCCCGCACAGCACGTCTCTGTATACACCGAGGAAGAGGAGGACGAAGCGTTCCGTGTCTCCTGTCAGTCCCCCCCTAATCCGTACAGATAACAGCGATCTCCGCTCCGCACCTCCGGCCCCGATCACCCGCCGCCACTTTTTAAACGAAGCCCGCCTCCCGGCTACGTCATCACGTATCACGGGCACGCACAAATCCATCTCAGTCACACTGCGCATGCCCCGCCCATCTTCGTTCATAAGAGGCCGAGCTGTTCTTCATATATGTCTCCTTCACGGGAGCCATTTTGCCTGAGCTCGCCGTGTATAGACATTGAAGATCTGTCTTTGACAAAATATCCTGCAGGATCTAGAACACCGGGCGAATATGCAGACAGTGAGATAACGACAGACCGGTGTTCTGTCAGATTAGGCGACCCGTCAGATTTCGCCACAGAAGTGACGTTCCGTCACGGCCATCTTGGTACACCTCGCACTCGGCCACCCTAAACCTACAGTCTGAAGTCGCCAAGCGGACATCTTTTTACACCCACCGGAGTCTTGCATTTCACACTTATTTTTTTCTACTAAACGGAGCTTATAAGGTGAAATACAGTAATTAGAAATCCGACGGACTATTTAGATGTTGAATTTTAAAAGCAACTGCAAACCTGCTGATCTTACAGGTTTGCTAATGTGACAGAACAGCGCTGCTTTTATAATTCAACATGTAAACAGTCTGATGAATTTCTAATTACTGTATTTCACCATATATGCTCCGTTTCCTGGTAAAAATAACTGTGAAATGCTAAACTCCAGTGGGTGTAACAAGATTTCCCCTTGGCCCTTCTCAGTGTATCGTTACTGTGGAGGAGTGTGGGGTGTGTAGCAAGATGGCGGTTTTTTTTTTTTTTTTTTTTATTTTTTTTTTTTTTTTTTGAGAAGTAACGACACTTCCGTTACCAATTCTAACGGGTCGCCTAATCTGACAGAACACAGGGCTTGCCGCTGCTTTAAAATTCAACATCAAAACAGTGTCACTGATTTCAAAATCCTATATTTCACGATATAAGCTCAGTTTAGTGGTAAAAATCTTCCGTTACAAGATTTGACGGGTCGCCTAATCTGATGGAAAGTGCAACCGAAGTGACGTTCCGTTGCGGCCATCTGGGTACACCCCGCACTCAGCCACACTAAGCCTACAGTCTGAAGTCACGAAGCGGACATGTCATGCGACTTGTGCTCAGGAAGTTGGAGTGTATGTTGCACCAATGTGAACCGGCTCTAACGTCAGCTTGTTCAATTAAAGTGTTTATAAAAGCAGAAGGTGCATTCTATGCATGAAGGTAAAAAACCTTCTGTGTGCAGCAGCCCCCCCCCAATACTTACCTGAGCCTCATCTCCATCCAGCCATGTAAATGACCCCATTTTGGAAAGCAGACACCCCAACGTATAATCTATGAGGCATAATAAGTCTTTTGAATGGTTCATTTTTTTCCAGAAGTTTTTGGAAAATGTGGAAAAAAATGAAAACGCATTTTTTTCCCACAAAGTTGTCCATTTTTAAGATATTTCCAACACATAGCATGTACATAGCAAAAATGACACCCCAAAATAAATTCTGCTACTCCTCCTGAGTATAGAGATACCACATGTGTGAGACTTTTACACAGCCTGTCCACGTACAGAGGCCCAACATTGAAGTAGCACCATCAGGCGTTCTACAAGCATAAATTACACATCTCATTTCTCAACCACTTATTACACTTTTGAAAGCCCTGGAGCACCAGGACAATGGAAACGCCCACAAAGTGACCCTATTTTGGAAAGCAGACAGACACCCCAATGTATAATCTATGAGGCATAATGAGTCCTTTTTTTCATTTTTTTCCAGAAGTTTTTGGAAAATGTGGAAAAAAAATGAAAATGCATTTTTTTCCAACAAAGTTGTCAATTTTTCAGATATTTCCAACACACAGCATGTACGTAGCAAAAATGACACCCCAAAATACATTCTGCTACTCTTCCCGAGTACGGCGATACCACATGTGTGAGACTTTTACACAGCCTGGCCACACACAGAGGCCCAACATTGAAGTAGCACCTTCAGGCGTTCTACAAGCATAAATTACACATATCATTTCCTGACAACCTATTATTTTTGAAGGCCCTTATATTTCTAACACATAGCATGTAAATACCAAAAATTACACTGCAAAATAAATTATATTGAAGAAAGGGTAAAAAAAAAAGTATTACCTGTGGTTTTAGTAGTGTCCCCAGAGGAGAGAATTGGTCCAGGCAGCAGGCAGGGATGTGCTTAGCAACAATAGTAATTATCCAGGCAGCAGGCAGGAATATTGTCTATAGTCAGCACAAGGATATCGTCAGCACAGCCAAAGCATTTGTCCATAGAAATTGTCCAGGCAGAGACAGCCAGCACAGCCATAATATTGGTCCTGGTACACCATTACCTGCCTGCACTCATTATTGTACTGCTCTCCAGCCCATCATAAACATACTGCCCTCTAGCTGCAGCTAATTATTTCCATAGTCCAGGTAGCAGGCAGAGGTGTGGTCAGTTTAAGCTGCAGGCAGGGGGATGGCAGCAGCAAGTCAGCAACAGGCTGAGGACTGCAATCAGGTAAGATCCTGCGCACAGGGGCACAGGGGTAGAGGCTTCGACCCACCCAAATCTCTATGAAGCCTCCGGACTCTAGACCCTAATCCAGAAATTAGGAAACCCGGAGACAACAAAAAAAATAGTTTTCTCCATCAGGAAAAACATTTCTGGAGCCCCTCACATGTGAGACCCCTGTGTACTACTACTACTACTACTACAGATCAGTCCAAGCGGTAGGCAAAAGCATAGTCCATAAAACAGCCCAGGGTCAGTTCACGCGTAAGCAGTCCAAGCGGTAGGCAGAAGCATAGTTGATAATACAGGCCAGGGTCAGTTCACATGGAAGCAGTCCAAGCAGTAGGCAGAAGTGTAGTAAAAAAACAGGCCAGGGTCAGTTCACGCGTAAGCAGTCCAAGCGGTAGGCAGAAGAATAGTTGATAATACAGGCCAGGGTCAGTTCACATGGAAGCAGTCCAAGCAGTAGGCAGAAGTGTAGTCAAAAAACAGGCCAGGGTCAGTTCAAGTGGAAGGCAGTGGCATGGTTATTTGAGGAAGCATGGGAAATGGTCAGCACAGATGATAAAAATGGGGAAATGGTTAAGAATATGGGCTAATATTTTAGGGATGTGTAATATAGTCTGAAGTATTCACCAATGCAAAGGCTGGGTTCGGAGGGACAATGGTAGCTGGTATCTCTTCTAAATCCATAGTCTACATCTTTTTTGGCATCTTCGGCCTGCTTCAGATGGTGGAATGTGGTCCAGGAAGTGGCGTTCATGAAGTCAGCTAACAGCATCAGAGCGAAGGTTTTCGGGGGGGGATCTTTGACGGTATATGAGGGACGTGACAACTTCTTCAATGATTTTTAGGAAGTGAGCAGGGCTTTCTGTGGATTTGGTGTGAATTATGTAGGCATTATAAATGGCCAAATTAATTAAATAGAGTGCTACTTTCTTGTACCAGAAACGGGACCTCCTTATTGCTAAATAGGGCTGAAGCATTTGGTCATTGAAATCCACCCCCCCATGTACAGATTGTAATCTTGTACACATGTTGGCTTTACAATGGGATCTCATGTCAGAAACCATGAACCAGACCGAGACAGAAGTACAGTAAAATCACACTTATTTATTAATAAAAATAAAAAGGTAAATAGAGTAAGCGTAGTCAAAGCATAGCCAGAGTCCAGTAACCGGATCGGATAGTCAGCCAAGTCAGAGTTCATTAACCAGATCGGGTAATAAGCTAAGCCAGAGTCCAGTAACCAGATCGGGTAATGAGCCAAGCCAGATGTCAGGGATCCAAGTAGAGGAACAGCAAGCAGGATAAGGAGCCAGAGGGATGTCAGCTGTAACGAGCCCCTTGCTCGCTCGGTTCCACTCTCCCGATACTCCTCTGCTGCTATAGAATCAGATTGCAGATCGCAACATCTGATGGTTCAGTCATCCGATGCTCCGGGACTAGAACTACAGCTCTGTGCCGTTCTAATCCAGTTGTGTAGCTCAGAACAAACACCAGGCAGGCTGTATGTAAGTTCAACCAGGAATCGCTTTTATTGAAAAATACAGGCTCTTTTATACAGTAAACGAGGAGGTGTATACCTCCTGCTCATATTACTCTGAACATACACCTGTGACCAGAAACCTAAATAACATGGGCTAATTAACTAATCCCTTTAGACAGCCTAGATGGCTCAGACATGACCTTTAGGCCAGACTGGCCGTCTTGTAGCTCAGAAAATCCAATCAACATTATCACAATAGCAGAGTTAATTAACACAAACAACAATGGGGATCTAATGACTCTTAGATCCCATACTAGAGACTTATTTACAATACACATTCTAGCAGACAACAGACAGACAGGTGGCTGGAATTGACATCAGCATCTCCTAACAGTATTTGTCCCAGCATTATGAATCAGCCACTATTTCTAATATGGCAAATCCAGGGTCCCCAGAGTCTGTGTGTCCTGGGGGACCAGGACCCGAATCCACAGTAATACCACCTCAAGGGTCCCCAGGCATACAGCTCACAAAGAGCAACTGGTGTCTGGGGATAAAGGTTCACCATCTCCTGTCCCTGGAACCCAGAAGATGCTATCAGTGCTGGGCAGAGGTTAGCAGAGCTCTGCCCTGTTGTCAGCACTTCAGGTTTGGGGATAGCAATCTCCAGATTTTCCACTGCCGATTCTCTGGCATTCTGCTGGACAGGCACATTCCTCCATCCAAGATCATCCAATGCAGAAACAGGTTCATCAAGGTCAGTCAGCACTTGCTCCATCCGCCATAAGACCTCCGCCTCCACGGGTGCAGGTTGGCAAAGCACACTGTTACTCTGCCACATTGTCAACTCTTCAGCCAGGATTTCAGAGTTGTCAACTGGTATTTCCTGATAGTCCCAGGCAAAGGGAGCACCACCCTGCTGCTCCCATTCCTGAACGGCCAGAAACTCCAAATCTTTCTGTGCCCAGTGCACTTCCGAGACATTCAGTCTTCGCTCTCTGTGCTCCATTATTTCCTCCAAACGCCACTCCCGATCTCTCCCAAAGTCAGGATCCTCGGACAGCCTCCAGTACAACAATCCCAGGCCATCGTAGTCAAAGCCTTCCGTGGGGCTGTCACGGGCACACTTGGGCTACATACCACTGGAGGGCTCTGTAGCTCTCGTCCAACCGCAATTCTGCCCGGATCAGCCTGCTTAACTCAGCTGTCCACTCCTGGTTTGGCTGGTCCCCCAATAACAGCATTCGCACTCCATACTGCGACCAGTACCTTACATGGATGGAGGGGAGAACTTTTCCCTGGTTTCGCTACTCACGGGCTAGCACTTCCTTCCAGAGTTCGCAGCGGATAGAATCAAACCATCCTAGCAGGACCTGCCTTGATACTGGTCCTCTGTGCTGTATCTGCATCTCTCACAACCTCCTTCTGAATTCCTCTTCCATGGTGGCTGGTATCTGTACCTCTCCTCTCCTGCTATCTGGACCTTGGATCCAGGTGATGGTTTGGATGTGTTCAGGGCAAGGAAGCACGATCTCACCATTCCCTCCACGGCTCTCAAGTAAGTCTTTCAGCGTGGCTCTCCTGCAGGCTAGTTTGGAGTGTCCCAGTAACTGGAGAGCAAATCCCACGGCTGCCAACCAATGTAACAAGCCCCTGCTCGCTCGTTTCCACTCTCCCGACACTCCTCTGCTGTTATAGAATCAGATTGCAGATCGCAACATCTGATGGTTCGGTCATCCGATGCTCCGGGACTAGAACTACAGCTATGTGCCGTTCTAATCCAGTTGTGTAGCTCAGAACAAACACCAGGCAGGCTGTATGTAAGTTCAACCAGGAATCTATTTTATTGAAAAATACAGGCTCTTTTATACAGTAAAAGAGGAAGTGTAAACGTCCTACTCGTATTACTCTGAACATACACCTGTGACCAGAAACCTAATTAACATGGGCTAATTAACTAATCCCTTTAGACAGCCTAGATGACTCAAACATGACCTTTAGGCTAGACTGGCCGTCTTCTAGCTCAGAAAACCCAATCAACATTTTTTTTGACCGAAAATGACGCAAGGGCAGCTATTGGCTACTGGTTATTGAACTTCCTTTTCTAGTCCAGTCGTACCTCATCACGGACGAAACAATCAGACTTTGGTTGGATCGTGTGTAGGCAAGTCCGTGTTGTCAGAGCTCCGTCGAAAAGTCCTTCGGGGTTCAGTCCGACGAGAAGTCTGCTCGTGTGTACGCGGCATTAGGCTCTCACCTTCTGCCTGCTCCGCCGTCTGACATTTCTTAAATAAGTAAGAGGCTGGGCCACCCGTAGACATCATCGGGTGGCCCCACCCCCTTGTGACATCATCGACCAGGTCATGCTGGGTAGGTGGTGTCACAAGGGGACGGGGTCACCCGATTAAATTGATTGGGGACAAGGTGCTTTGGGGTGGGAAAGGGCAGAGACATAAGGGTCTTATCTGGTATAGATTTTGGGGGACCCCACACCACCCCCTTTTTTTTTCTGAATTTTTAATTGCTGCCATTCTTTTGTTCACTTTTCAGAGCTCAGTGGTGAAGCCCGCTGACAGCTGATGAGCCATCGGTTGTTAAAGTGGTTCTACACCCTTTATAACCACTTTTGCCTACAGGTAGGCCTATAATAAGGCTTACCTGTGGGTACCGTGAATTTCTCCTAAACTTAGGAGATATTCACTGTATACACATGTGCCAATGTCATCAGCGCATGCGCACTGAAGAAATGGCTCACATGTGCCATTTCTTCAACTGCTGTGCCTTGACCGGCCGCTCCCGCGCGCATGAGTGTGTACAGGTGTGTGTTGGGGGGGGGATCACAGCAGCAAAACATAAGGTCTACTACCCTGCCAGACAGGACCATGCTTTATGGTAGAGCTGTATAAAACTCAAGACTGGATGGACAGAAACACAAATCCGTTGGAAATATTAATAATACATTTTATTTATAGGCGCCTTTCAAAACACCCAGGGTCACCTTACAGAGATAAGATAAAACCGATCCCATATATGTGTTTAGTTGTTTGCCTGGAGTTCAAATTTAAGTACATTTAAAAACATTTTTTTTCCATTTTTTTTAGGAAGTTGAGAAGGGTTAAAACTTGCCATTTTTTATGCTGCCTGTTTCCCCTTGGCACGATTTTCCTCCCCTTCCTGTCTTGTATGCACAACAGGAAGTGACAATAAATCCAGTCATCACCAGAACAGGTGTCCCAGTTGAAGAATTTTCCCCCTATTCCTGTTCTGGTGACAACCATAAACTCTTAGATTTCCCATCACTTCCTGTCTGGGTGACACCAGCCTGACTCCCCCCAGCGAGAACACAGACAGCAATAAGAAACTGACAGGGGTCCGGTCCTTCCACCTGCTACCTTAAAGAGATGTTTGGTACAATTTAACAAATCCCCTCCAAAGGGATGTCAAGACTGCAATTGCTTTCCTTCTTTAGGAAATGTTCGATGCCTGGCAGTCTTTGGATTCAACTCCCACCAGGATGTAACAATATGTCCGCTTTCCCGCTTCTCAGTGTATCCTTACTATGGAGGAGTGCGGGGTGTAGCAAGATGGCGGCGACAGAACGTCACTTCCGTTACACATTCTGACCTGTTGCCTAATCTGATGAAACACGGTGAATGGTTGGCTATTGCTGTCTGTGTCCCCATGGGAGAGATTCCCCCCCACTTCCTGTCTCGGAGACACACAGAAAAATAACCTTACAAAGGTCCTAACCTTTTCCTAATCTGTCCACAACATGTTATAGAAGAATGAATCCAATAATCCCCCAAATCCCCATTCATCTCTTATTCTGATTGTGATGTTTATTCACAGGAAATAAATTCATACTGAACCCTTTCACTGAAAGTTACACCAAGGAACCCCAAAACACTCCAAACCCCACTTCAGTATTTCCCCGGGATCGTGACCCCAAAACCCCACCCCTTGTCCCCCTGTATGGGATTAGGACTCCAGACCCTACCCCATGTCCCCCTCTCTGGGATTAGGACTCCAAAACACTCCAAACCTCCCCCTTTTTTCTCCTGTCCACCATCTCCCTAAGATCAGAACCCCAAAACATATTAAACTCCACCTCATTTCCCCCTCTACTCCATCACTCTGGGATCGGGACCCCAAACTCACCAAACCTGACCCTATGTCCCAATGTCCAGGATCAGGACTCCAAACCCACCCCACATCCCCCTCTCCAGGATCAGGATCATAAGCCCACAGATCTTCACCCAATGCCCCCTTATCTGGGATCAGGACCCCAAACCCACCCCATGTCACCTTCTCTGGGATCAGGACCCTAAGCCCACAAAACTGCATCCCATGTCCTCTTTCTCCAGGATCAGGACCCCAAAATACTCCAAACCCCACCCTATGTTGTCCTGTCCATCATTTCCCCAGGATCGGGACCCCAAAACACATTAAACTCCACCTCATGTCCTCCTGTGCACCATCCCTCTGGGACTGGGTCCTCAAACACCCTATGCCCCGCTCTCCAGGATCAGGGCTCCAAAGCCACCAAACCTCACCCCATGTCCACCTCTTTGGAATCAGGACCCGAAATTGCACCCTATGTCCCCTTGCTGTGGGATCAGGACCCCAAGCCCACCAAATGTCCCCCTCTTTGGGATCAGAACCCCGAACTGTACCCCATGTCTGCTTCCCTGGGATCAGGACTCCAAGCCCACCAAACTGCATCTTATGTCCCCTTTCTCCAGGATCAGGACCCCAAAACACTCCAAACCTCATCCTATTTTGCCCTGTCCATCATTTCCCCAGGACCTCAAAACACATTAAACTCCAACTCATGTCTTCCTATCCACCATCCCTCTGGGATTGAGGACCCAAACGCACAAAACCTCATCCTGTGCCTTCCTCTCCGGGATCAGGACCCCAAAGCCACCAAACCCTACTCCACGTCCCCCTCTTTAGGATCCCAAACTGCACCCTATGTCTCCTTTCTCTGGGATCAGGACCCCAAACCACACCCAATACGCCCCTACACACACACGCACACATGCAGGATCCCAAGCCCACCAAACCTCACCCTATGTTTCTCTTTCTGGGATCAAGACTCCAAACCCCACCCTATTTTGCCCTGTCCACCATCTCCTCATGATCAGGACCCCAAAAGACATTAAACTCCACCTCATGTCCCCCTATCTCTCTGGGATCAGGATCCCAAACACACCAAATCCCACTGCATGTCCCCCTCTCTGGGATCAGGACCCCAAACCCTATTCCATGTCCCCTCCTCTGGGATCAGGACCCCAAACTTCACCCCATGTCCCCCTTCTCTGGGATCAGAACCCCAAACCCACCCAACCTCATCCCATGTCCCTCTTCTCTGGGATCAGAATCTCAAAGCCACCAAACCCTACTCCATGCCCCCCTCTTTAGGATCCCAAACTGCATCCTATGTCCCCTTTCTCTGGGATCAGGACCCCAAACCACACCCAATCCCCCCCCCCACACACACACACACACGCACACACACGCACAGGATTCCAAGCCCACCAAACCTCACCCTATGTTCCTCTTTCTGGGATCAAGACCCCAAACCCACCTCATGCATGTCCCCCTTCTCTGGGATCAAGACCCCAAACCATGTCCTCATGATCAGGGCTCCAAAAGACATTAAACTCCACCTCATGTCCCCCTATCTCTCTGGGATCAGGATCCCAAACACAACAAATCTCACTGCATGTCCCCCTCTCTGGGATCAAGACCCCATTGCATGTCCCCTCCTCTGGGATCAGGACCCCAAACTTCACCCCATGTCCCCCTCTCTGGGATCAAGACCCCAAACCCCATTCCATGTCCCCCTCTCTGGGATCAGGACCCCAAACTTCACCCCATGTCCCCCTTCTCTGGGATCAGAACCCCAAACCCACCCAACCTCATCCCATGTCCCCCTTCTCTGGGATCAGAATCCCAAAGCCACCAAACCCTACTCCATGTCCCCCTCTTTAGGATCCCAAACTGCATCCTATGTCCCCTTTCTCTGGGATCAGGACCCCAAACCACACCCAATGCGCCCCCCCCCCACACACACACACACACACACACACACACACACACGCACAGGATTCCAAGCCCACCAAACCTCACCCTATGTTCCTCTTTCTGGGATCAAGACCCCCAAACCCCACCTCATGTCCGCCTTCTCTGGGATCAAGACCCCCAAACCCCACCCTATTTTGCCCTGTCCACCATGTCCTCATGATCAGGACCCCAAAAGACATTAAACTCCACCTCGTGTCCCCCTATCTCTCTGGGATCAGGATCCCAAACACACTAAATCTCACTGCATGTCCCCCTCTCTGGGATCAGGACCCCAAAACCTATTCCATGTCCCCCTCTCTGGGATCAGGACCCCAAACTTCACGCCATGTTCCCCTTCTCAACCCCAAACCCACCCAACCACATCCCCCTTTTCTGGGATCAGAACCCCAAGTCCCCCCAGAACTCCACTTTATGTCCTTCCTATCCCCAGCACGTACTCACTAATCACATTACATAACCCGAAAATAGTTTGTAACATTGTAGCAATCTACTTTTAAGTTAGAAGTTTCTTTCTCCACATAATTGTGGCTCCCTATTATTCATTCTTTATCTGTTCTTAACCAGTATAATTAGCCGGGTCAGAGACCAGGCCTCAAAAAATTGTTGAAAACTCATAATTGTTCCTCTCCACGGAAATCTTTAGTAAAAGGCGAAAGATTTATTCGATCTGAAGAGAAACCAGAGTATA
Organism: Aquarana catesbeiana; assembly: GCF_042186555.1. Classification (NCBI taxonomy): domain Eukaryota; kingdom Metazoa; phylum Chordata; class Amphibia; order Anura; family Ranidae; genus Aquarana; species Aquarana catesbeiana. Next base: position 343,760,167 of record NC_133330.1, read on the forward strand.
CCTAGAGAGGGGCAGAGAGAACCCCCCACTGAAAGACAGTCCCTATCCACCTGACGGAGAGCCCATAACTCATTATATTTTATATCATTTATCATCCTTTATATCACTTCCATCATACACACCAAGCTAGAGAATATAAAGAGAGACAAGTATATCGATTATTATCTTCATCGGGCCGATAAATCTCTATAGAAGACGAGCGATCTGTATGCAAATCACCAGGAACACCGAGAGAGAGGGATCATGGGAGTGGGCGGGGCCTCATCTCAACCACGCCTCCCCCCCAGTCTATCAATATGAGTTCTGAATACCGAGACAGAGGAGGGAAGTCCAGACCAGAAATGTAGTGAAAGTATGAGAACCTCCTGAGGACTCATCTCTTCTGCAATACAAACGAGACATGTATTTGTCACATGAGATTTTAAATAAAGTTAAAAAAAAAAACTCAGAACATTTGCCAGTAGGTGTCATTTTCCTGCATTTGAAACTTATGTTAACGACTTCAGCTCCGGAAGGTGCGTTTTTTGCAATGAGCAGGCTGTTTTTGTTTTGTTTTTTGCGATAGGGCGCTGCGTTACTTTACCTGACAATTGCGCGGGTGTGCAGCGCAGTACACAAATACAATTCATGTCCTTTTTTTCCCAATAAGTGTATATTGATTGGTTTGTGCAAAAGTTATAACATCTACAAACTATGGGATATTTTTATGGAATTTTATCTATTTTTTACTTTTTGCTAGTAATGGCGGCGATCAGCAACTTAGCGACTGCAACAGTGCGGCAGACAAATTTGACATTTTTGACACTTTTTTGGGAACCAGCGACACTAATACAGTGATAAGTGCTAAATAATATACACTGTCACTGTACTAATGACACTGGCTGGAAAGGGGTTACCATCAGGGGCGATCAAAGGGGGTTAAATGTAGCGGCGGCCCGTCCGTAGGGCTCTAATTGGTTTAAAAAAAAAGGGTGGGCGTGGGGCGCAGTGCACCCAGCTGTGTGACAATGGCGAATTAATATTCGCTATTGTCTTCCTGATTTTCCTCCAGGCCAATCAGGAAGCGGGAGACACGTCACCCGATTGGCCGAGAGGAGAAGCGATTCTATTGGCCGCCGAGGAGGACGAGGGAGGAGACGCAGGGGAATCCGCAGAAGCCGAGGAGATGCAGGGTGGAGACGCAGGGTGAAGCCGCCGCCCGGAGGAAACGCTGCCTAGATGGGGTAGGTGCGGGGTTGGTGACCGATTGACCAACTTGGGGGAATGTGCCTGTGACCCGACCGACTGACTGGGGGGTTTGCTGCCCCCCCCCCAAAAAAAATATATATACCACCAGCCACCACTGGTTAAATGTGTTCCCGGCGATCTGCCTTGTTCTGATGTGCGTGTAATCAGATGCGTGGGGTCGCCATTAAGAATGAATGACAACGGCGTGCTATTTTGTGCACGTTCCAGACATGCACAAAGTGTGAACGTAGCCTACGGCCCTAATCACGTTTGCGTTGAACATCTTTGGTCATTTTTTTCAGGGGGTCTGCGCATTTTAGGGCGAAGTGTTTTTTATGAATTGATACGTTCATTTTTTTAGCCAATGGAATCCAAAAAAAAAAAGCACATTACATTTGCTTTCCTGATGCTCTCAGTGAAGTCTTTTCGTCCTCATTCACACCAATGCGATTTGGCAGTTCAAAATCGCACGACAAGTCGCACCCTATTATCGGCAATGGAACCATCTGAAATTGTTGCGACTCAAGTGACTTTGAAAAAGGTTCCTGCACTACTTTTCTGCAATTTCATTGCGTCTTGCATTGACTTCTGTTAAATGAAGCCACAATTAAATCAGAGATCCGAATTGCGCTGATCTGCGGCTTTGAAATCGCGCCGAAGTAGTGCGATTTCAAAGCCGCACTGGTGCGAACCGCGGGCTTAGGGAGAAAAGGTGCCACTCTGTCCCGGAAGATACTACAGGGGCGGCCCGTCCATTAAGGGTGCACGGGCGCCCCCCCCCTGTCCATCGCCGCCTCCCCTATCCATGTGTCCAGCCCCCTTTCAGGACACCGCCGCATGGATTCCAATGCGGGCGGGGGAGGGGTTTTTTTTTTCTTTTTTCAAAGGACTGATTAGAGCCAGAGGCTCAAATAGGCTTCAATATAGGGTGGGCTCAGGGCGCAGAGAGTGCGCTGCGAGCCCACCCAGGTGTGTTACAACAGCGAATCAATATTCGCTGTTGTAACACTGATTCTCCTCCCGGCCAATCAGGAAGCGGGTTTTGACACCGGTCACACGATTGGCTGAAAGGACAGGCGATCCTATTGGACGTCCAGGAGGAGGGGGGGGGAGCTGGAAGCCGCCATGGAGGAGAGGACTCGGAGCTGAGCCGCTGTACCACCCGCCACAATGGAGTATGTGCCAGACTGACCAGCAAATGGGGGGGGGGGGGGATGGGTGGTTGTGTGACACCCTCCCCAAAAAAAAAGACCCGCCCCTGAGATACTCATGTACTATTTTGACCGACAAGCTTTGAGTAAAAGTGCGCTCAAGGTGTGAATGGGCACCATGAAAACAGAACCATGCTCACCGTCGGTCCAGCGATTCGGCAGCTCCCTGCTGGCCACTGATTTCAGTCTTCCTGTATGGACCTTCATGGCACACCTGAACATCCTGTGTAGGTGAAGACGACCCTTTTGCTCGGGCGTACGGATCAGTAGTACTTGTATTTCACATCAAGTCACATTTAGAATGGACCAACCATCAAAGGTCTATGAGGCATCCAGGTCTCTTCAGCCACACCCACAGGGAGGCGGCTCTGCCTGGCATACAGATGGCAGCACATACTTTTTTTATTTATACCAGCAAAACATGTGCCGCTTTATTGGATGGAATGAAATTGTGCATTGATTAAAAAAAAAAACAATGCACACCTGTAAGGGCCCATGTATGGCAAAGCAAAGAGTTCACGCCTTGGAAGAGTGAAAACCCCATCGGGTTTTTTGCTGCTTGCATTCCATTGGGGGGGGGGTTTCCCTTTATACCTCCTGCAGGAAGTCTCAGGTCCCCAACCCCTCAATCACCCGCCCATAGGTGTGCACAGCCTATTGCATTAGTGTGTGCTCTCCAAAGCTCAGACACAGGGTACTGATCACTCACTGTGTTCATTCAGAAAGGGAAGGGGCCGGTCTTCCCCCACTCTTCCTAAAACATCCCCCTCTGTGTGTGCCCACAGCAGCAGCCGGTGGGAGAGATGCCAGCAGCACTGTGTGTGTGTGTGTGTGTGTGTGTGTGTGTGTGTGTGTGTGTGGGGGGGGGGGGGGGGAGGATCTGCGCTGATTAGGGTGTGCCCAGGCACACCAGGTGACCTGCCACTGTAACAGCAAGCGTCTTTCCCCACTGGCTGCCCATCACAGCAATAGACTACAGATCAGAGGGAAGATACCCCGGGCTCCTCCTGGGCTCCGATGTGGAAGAGAAGATTTGTGCAATGAGGAGGGATTTGCTTGGATGGGGATTCTGGGGAAGGAGTGAGGAGGATTTATGTTGGTTGGAGGGATATGGTAGGTATTTATGCTGGGGGGGGGGGGGATTTGTGCTGAGAGGGGAATTTGAGGGAAGAGAGGCTATGCGCTGGGAAGGGGGACTTGGTGGGACCAAGACTTGTGCAGGCAGGGGGATCTCAGCAGAGAGGGGGTAGATTTGTCTTGTGAAAAGGGCGAACGTTTTGTATGTGATGGAATGCTGTGTTGGGGGGGGGGGGGTTGACGTGGGCTGCTTTGAGTTTCAAGTCCTCACTCTGGGGACAAATGGACAGTTTTATAGCCATAGGATTCTATACTTAAAATTTGCTGCTGCCCTCACCCTCATCCCTCATTAACCTGGAAAAAAACACAGAGGAAAAGCCTGAAGGAGGATTGAAATGCGTCTATGAATATTTTACTGAGATGCCACCCAGGCCAGGAACTGGAGCTGTTTTCACCAGTTCTTTACCTTCTATGATTTCAGGGCCCTCACTTTCTACACAATCACAAAGGAGGAGGAGTAGAGGGAAGAGGTGAAGGAGGAAAGGGAAAAAGAGGGGAGACAAAGGGGAAGAGGTGAAGGAGGAAGAAGAAGAAGGAAGGAGAGAAGGAGGAGAGGGAGGAAGAAGTGAAGAAGGAAGGAGAGAAGGAGGAAGGAGAGGAGTAGGAGAGGGAGGAGGAAGAAGTGAAGAAGGAAGGAGAGAAGGAGGAAGGAGAGGAGTAGGAGAGGGAGAAGGAAGAAGTAAAGGGGAGAAGGAGGTAAGGAAGAAGTGGATGAGGAAGGGGGTAAGGAGGTGAGGGAGAAGGAAGAAGTGAAGTAGGAAGGAGAGAAGGAGGAATAAGTGAAGGAGGAAGGGGAGGAGGAGGAAGAAGACATGAAGGAAAGAAGGAGGAGGAAGAAGTGAAGGAGAGAGAGAAGGAGGAGGAAGTGAAGAAAGGAGGGGGGGAGGAAAGGGAGGAGGAAGAAGTGAAGGAGGAAGGAGGTGAGGGAAGAGGTGAAAGAGGAAGGAGCGGGAGAAGGAAAAAGTGAAAGAGGAAAGAGAGAAGTATTAGAAGGAAGAAGTGAAATAGGAATGGGAGAAGGAGGTAAGAGAGGAGGAAGAAGTTAAGGAGGAAGTAGAGATGGGGATGAGGGAGGAGGAGGAAGTGAATGAGGAAGGAGAAAAGGAAGAGGTGAAGGAGCAAGGGGAGAAGGCGTTAAGGGAAGAGGAGGAGGTGAAAGAGGAAGGAGAGAAAGAGGAGAGGGAGAAGGAAGAAGTAAAGGGGAGAAGGAGGTAAGGGAGGAGGATGAAATTACGGAGGAAGGGGAAGATGGAGATAAAGAGGAACAAGTGAAGGAGGAAGGGGACAAGGAGGAGAGGGAGAAGTAAGAAGTAAAGGGGAGAAGGAGGTAAGGAAGAAGTGGAGGAGGAAGGGGGTAAGGAGGTGAGAGAAAAGGAAGAAGTGAAGTAGGAAGGGTAGAGCTCAGCGGAGGGGGTAGAGGGAGAAGGAACAAGTGAAGTAGGAAGGGGAGATCTCAGCGGAGGGGGTAGAGGGAGAAGGAAGAAGTGAAGTAGGAAGGGGAGAGCTCAGCGGAGGGGGTAGAGCAGTGGTTCTCACCTCCAGTCCTTGGGACCCACCAACAGGCCAGATTTTAAGTATTACCTTGGGGAGTTGCAGACTGGAATACTGCAATCACTGAGCAGCAAATGATATCACCTGTGATGTATTTCAGCTATCTTGCAAACCTGGCCCGTTGGTGGGTCCTGAGGACTGGAGTTGAGAACCACTGGGGTAGAGGGAGAAGGAAGAAGTGAAGTAGGAAGGGGAGATCTCAGTGGAGGGGGTAGAGGGAGAAGGAAGAAGTGAAGTAGGAAGGGGAGAGCTCAGCGGAAGGGGTAGAGGGAGAGGGAAGAAGTGAAAGAGGAAGGGGAGAAGGAGGAGAGGGAGGAGGAAGATGTGAAGTAGGAAGGGGAGAGCTCAGCGGAGGGGGTAGAGGGAGAAGGAAGAAGTGAAGTAGGAAGGGGAGATCTCAGCGGAGGGGGTAGAGGGAGAAGGAAGATGTGAAGTAGGAAGGGGAGAGCTCAGCGGAGGGGGTAGAGGGAGAAGGAAGAAGTGAAGTAGGAAGAGGTGAAAGAGGAAGGAGAGAAAGAGGAGAGGGAGAAGGAAGAAGTAAAGGGGAGAAGGAGGTAAGGAAGAAGTGGAGGAGGAAGGGGGTAAGGAGGTGAGAGAAAAGGAAGAAGTGAAAGAGGAAGAGGAGATCTCAGCGGAGGGGGTAGAGGGAGAAGGAAGAAGTGAAAGAGGAAGGGGAGAAGGAGGAGAGGAAGGAGGAAGATGTGAAGGAAGAAGTGAAGAAGGAAGGGGAGATCTCAGCGGAGGGGGTAGAGGGAGAAGGAAGAAGTGAAAGAGGAAGGGGAGAAGGAGGAGAGGGAGGAGGAAGATGTGAAGGAAGAAGTGAAGTAGGAAGGGGAGATCTCAGCGGAGGGGGTAGAGGGAGAAGGAAAAAGTGAAGGGGAGAAGGAGGTAAGGGAGGAGGACGAAGTTACAGAGGAATGGGAAGATGGAGATAAAGAGAAACAAGTGAAGGAGGAAGGGGACAAGGAGGAGAGGGAGAAGAAAGAAGTAAAGGGGAGAAGGAGGTAAGGAAGAAGTGGAGGAGGAAGGGGGTAAGGAGGTGAGATAAAAGGAAGAAGTGAAGTAGGAAGGGGAGATCTCAGCGGAGGGGGTAGAGGGAGAAGGAAGAAGTGAAGTAGGAAGGGGAGATCTCAGCGGAGGGGGTAGAGGGAGAAGGAAGAAGTGAAGTAGGAAGGGGAGAGCTCAGCGGAGGGGGTAGAGGGAGAAGGAAGAAGTGAAGTAGGAAGGGGAGAGCTCAGCGGAGGGGGTAGAGGGAGAAGGAAGAAGTGAAGTAGGAAGGGGAGAGCTCAGCGGAGGGGGTAGAGGGAGAAGGAAGAAGTGAAGTAGGAAGGGGAGAAGGAGGAGGAAGATGTGAAGGAGGAAGGGGAGAGCTCAGCGGAGGGGGTAGAGGGAGAAGGAAGAAGTGAAGTAGGAAGGGGAGAAGGAGGAGAGGGAGGAGGAAGAAGTGAAGTAGGAAGGGGAGAAGGAGGAGAGGGAGGAGGAAGATGTGAAGGAGGAAGGGAGCAGGAGTAGAGGGAGAATGAGAGAGCAGAGAAACGTGAAGGAGGAGTATAATATTCCTTTCAAAGAAATTAGATGAAAGCAGCCCTACCTTTGGCACCATGTTACAAGGTACACTCTAAATATGGCTGTAACATTCAGGTTGGTATAAAAAGTGGACTTGGCCTTTAAGGCCACAGATCTGTTTCAATAATGAACCTGCCCTCCTCCAGACCACTACATAGGGGAAATACCAGAATAAATGCACCACAACCTATAAAGTGGGAGAACCAGACCTCTTTGCAGTACCTCTGCAGGAAGATGCCGATGTTGGGGGTCTGGTGGTGGGTGACCAGAGGGAAATTATCTTCTACATAAAACATACCACAGTATAAACTTGAGTCCATGTGGTTTCTTGTTGGATTGGTCTGGTTGGTACAGCTGTAGAATATCTGCATAGGTGTTCAAGCAGCTGGCTGAGGGGTCTAAGGTGACAGTATACAACTCTTTGGTGTTCTTTGGGGCAAAAAATGCCAAACAAGATCCCATCAACAATGAGAGTCTTTTGGCGATTTTGCTCCTCCGCCTCAACCCGGATGGCGTTCTTCCACTTTTGGCTCTCCAGTCAGGAAGTAAGCAAAAGGCATTCTGACAATTAATGTCATTCAAGTAACGCTCGCTCGGCCATTTAGCTTTTATATAATAATAGTTCCTAAATTACTGTCTTTTTGACAATGGACCACCGAGTAGAATCAAGACCTGCACATTTTTTTTTTTTTTTTATAAAAAACTTTATTTAAACTTCAAAATTATATACATAGTAACATTGCTGCATTTGAACAGTCAGTTACAAAGATTTAAGAGCTGCATATGGTTGAATAGCACTGGTGTCTACTGAGACGTCTCTAATTAGGATATCTTAGCCAGAAGACCTAACTCCATCAGAAATCTGATTTTTCAAGCCTGTGGTGAGGTGCACAAAAAAAGGTGTGTCATTGGTCCCAAAGTAGAGGGACCTTCACCAACAACCCAGGGTGTGAGGATGACAAAGGCAAGGCACTCTGGTCTGCCTAGCCAAAAGGTCCATGCCCCGGAAGACGTTAGTTGTGACAAAACGCGCAGGGTTGGAGCCTGTTGTGACGTCATCACGTTTTTACCGGAAGTAAGCAGGAAATTGTAATGTCTGCTGGAGTTTGGTATTTTTAACAGCTCTGATTTTGTTTAATTCACTTTTAGTATAATTTAAACCACTTTTATTAAAAAATGTTGTGTATTTCACACTATGTGGAGCATGTGCTTCTCTATTTCTGGGTACTTATCTGCATGCACTGACCCTTGAGCTGATGGGAGTTGCAGTGGTATTTCTCGGTGGAGTGAGATCATTTTGTACAGAGAGGATTGCTTGAAAACCGATGAAGTTGCCCAATATGGAGTTTTTATAAAGTGTGGTGTGATTCTTTATGATATGAGAGTCCTATCCAATTGGCAAGCAGATTTAAGTATCTTTTGGGTTAAGAGTGATTCATCCTTTTTTCACCAATTTTTTAGTTTTACACCTTTGGGACATTTCATATTTGTATATGTTTATTTTTGGAACTGTAGCAAAGAACATTTTGTACTAATAAACTGCCTAGCAACATGCATACTCAACCTGCGGCCCTCCAGCAGCGGAAATACAAGTCCCATCATACCCCTGCCTTTGAGATTCATGCTTGTTACTGTCAGCCTTGCAATGCCTCGTGGGACTTGTAGTTCCGCCACAGGTTGAGCACCCATGCAAGTAGCCAAAAGGCCTGCTGGACCCCTCACCTAGTGGCTAGCTGAAGCCAATCGCAGAGTACTAGGTTAGGAGTTCTCCACCCTTACCCATGTCCTTGTACCCCGGCTAATGTCCTCAAACCCTGACCCATGTCCTTGTACCCCGGCTAATGTCCTTAAACCCTGACACATGTCCTTGTACCCCGGCTAATGTCCTCAAACCCTGACCCATGTCCTTGTACCCCGGCTAATGTCCTCAAACCCTGACACATGTTCTTGTACCCCGGCTAATGTCCTTAAACCCTGACACATGTCCTTGTACCCCGGCTAATGTCCTTAAACCCTGACACATGTCCTTGTACCCCGGCTAATGTCCTCAAACCCTGACACATGTCCTTGTACCCCGGCTAATGTCCTTAAACCCTGACACATGTCCTTGTACCCCGGCTAATGTCCTCAAACCCTGACCCATGTCCTTGTACCCCGGCTAATGTCCTCAAACCCTGACCCATGTCCTTGTACCCCGGCTAATGTCCTCAAACCCTGACACATGTCCTTGTACCCCGGCTAATGTCCTCAAACCCTGACACATGTTCTTGTACCCCGGCTAATGTCCTCAAACCCTGACCCATGTCCTTGTACCCCGGCTAATGTCCTCAAACCCTGACACATGTCCTTGTACCCCGGCTAATGTCCTCAAACCCTGACCCATGTCCTTGTACCCCGGCTAATGTCCTTAAACCCTGACCCATGTCCTTGTACCCCGGCTAATGTCCTCAAACCCTGACACATGTCCTTGTACCCCGGCTAATGTCCTCAAACCCTGACACATGTCCTTGTACCCCGGCTAATGTCCTCAAACCCTGACACATGTCCTTGTACCCCGGCTAATGTCCCTAAACCCTGACACATGTCCTTGTACCCCGGCTAATGTGCTCAAACCCTGACCCATGTCCTTGTACCCCGGCTAATGTCCTCAAACCCTGACCCATGTCCTTGTACCCCGGCTAATGTCCTCAAACCCTGACACATGTTCTCATAAACCATCACATGTCCTCCAACCCTAGCAGATCCCTCACCGGCCTTCAGAAATTGTCCGCATCTGAAATGATCAGCACTGGACAGAACAGTTCGTAAGCTTTTTATATTTAAAAAAACAAAACAAAACAAATGCACTGATAACAAGGCAGAAGACGTTCGTTGATTCTCTGGCACAAGCATGGTCCGGCCTTTCCTTCGATGTGACGAGTTTGTGTTGTCCAGGTGTCAATCATCTGTCCCAGTGATGGCCCACCTTCAGTGACGGGACTCTTCCTTTACTACAAAAGGAAACAGAATTGTACATGAACACAACATGTACCACCGGTAGGGCCGGGACAAGGGGTGGGCAGGAGGGGCGGCAGCCATGGGAACTGTGGTATCATGTGAGGTCAGGGGATATGTGTTGGGAGGGGGCAGCAAGGGGTAAGAATTGTTCTAAGACAGGGCAGGGGGGGGGGGGGGGTGTTAGGAGTTATGATTTAGAGGGATTTGCGTTGGGAGGGTGGATTTAGGGGTTTGTGCTGGAAGAGGTGATAAGGTAGAGGGGGGAGGGGAATTGTGCTAGGAGGGGAAATTTTTTTGGAGGGAGGATTTGAGCTAGGAGGGAAATTAGTGCTGGGAGAGGGGTTTTAAAGTGTGTGTGTGTGTGTGTGTGGGGGGGGGATATTGAGGGATTTGAAGGGTAGAGAATTTGTGCTAGAAGTGTTGATTTTTTGTTTTGTTTTGTTTTGGGGGGGGGGGGGGGGGGGCGTGGACATTTGTTCTGGGGGGGATTTCAGCAGGGGAAGCAGATTTGCAGTTCTAGGAGTAGGGAGAATTTATGCTTAGAGAAAAAGTATGCAGATTAGTGCTCAATTTTAGGGTTAGGGTTAGAACTTAGGGTTCAGTTAGAGGGTTAGGGTTTAGGGTTAGAGTTTCCCCTTGAAGAACAAGGTTAGGACTCAGGGATTGGAATAGGGATCTGCTCCAAAGGTCAAAGGTCAGAAGGCATGTCCCCAGAGGTCAAGGGTCAAGAAGCGTGACCCACCCCCACCAAAGTGTTCTGCCTACCCCAACTAAGTCTGTGAATGAACAAGGGAGGCCGGGACTTACCTCTGGGGACGTTTAATTGGTTGGAGATTAGGATATCAATGTGAACTCTGTCCAGCTTCATGTACAATAGCTCAGCATTCTCCTGTAAAGAACAACAGATCAGATAATATGACATAAAAACGGGGGGGGGGGGGTGAGACCGACAACAGACACCCGACTCTCCTAATCACAGCTTAGTGATCCCAAAACAAAGAGCGCATAGCTACCCCAGAGAACAGTCCAAGGCTTAATATTCAATTACACTTTAATTGGAAATAATTCAAATGTCCATGAAAATCTGATATTTGGGTTACAGGTAAAAGCTGATGGGTTGAGTGACCCACAGATGCCACTTGAGGTTCTTGATAGGTTCACAATAAAACCTGAGGCTACAACAGGGGGTGTTCCAGGTCCTCTCCTTGTTGCTCTTCATAATTAAAAAAAACAATCCAGCAGAGACAGTGAGGGACATTCGAAGGATAAATAATGCCATCCCAAATTAGGGACAGCTATACCCTCCATCTCTACTCCCCACCTGAGTCACAGCTCCTCCCCACCCCCACCCCTACCCCTTTCCATGCTCTTCGGACGGCAGCCATACTGTCCCGGCATCCAATCACTACTCTTCCCAACATGGCCAATGGAGTCTGTAGAAAGTGGTTTGTACTCTGTCACTATGGTGATCATATTCCTTCACAGTGGTGTCTGCAGGTTACTACAGGGAGGGGGCTGAAAACTTCCACTTCAGTTAAAGTGTTGCTAAAACCCCATCATAAAAAAAGATGAATAAATGGTGTATTCCATGCTGTTCATCCTCACTCATCACTACGAGATTCCTTTTCTGTATTCAGCAAAAAAACTGGTTGATCCTGCTGCTCTCTATCTCCCCCTTCTGTCCATTCAGCAAGGGATTTTACAACAGTGGTGGCAGCTCTGCACATGCTCAGTTTTCAGTGAGTTTCTATGCTGAGCATTTCCTCCCCATCACATCTGAGCAGCCCATGTGACTATAGAGTCACACATGTGGGCAAATACACAGTGCTAAATGACAGCCCACTCCCTCCCTTCCGCTCCACGCCCGCTAACCAGCTAAACACAATGGGCGGGATATTACACGTAGATTGACGGAGGCTTCACCTCCCTCTTATTTGAATACACAGGCTGGAGGGGGGCATTATACAGCCTGTGACTGGCAGAAATCTGCCCACACCATGTTATTGCCAAAAAATTATTAAGATTTAATTTCAAATATAAATTTAAAATCATTTATTGATATTTATTTATTTATTTTTGAACATGTGACCAGCAGCAGAGGACTAGACAGGCTGGGAGAGAGCCGGGTCACGTGACAGCTGGATATCCATTAGGAAAAAGGGACTTCGATTTTTTTTTTTTTAAGATAATTACAAAGTCGTCATCCATATACAGAAACAGAAGGGAGAATGTACATTACACAGCGTGTGTTTAGTATCATGATAACCACTAGCCAACCAGCCGCCGTCATTATACTGCGGCAGGTCGGCTCGTTCCCGCAAATCTCTGTGAATGCAAGTTGGCTCCTTTAAGAGCCATAGCAGGCATGTGCACGCCGGTCACACAGTGGGGAAGCCGAGGCGCATGGCCGGCGGCCACCCGCGATCGTGGGCATGAGAGCCAGAATGGGGATTTCTGTGTTTACCCGTTCTGGCAGGAGAGGAGAGACAGATCGTCTGTTCCTAGTAATAAGGTACAGCGATCGGTCTCCTCCTCCAGTCAGTCCCATCCCCCCACAGTTAGAAACACACATGAGGGAACACATTTAACCCCTTGATCGCCCCCTAGTGTTAACCCCTTTCCTACCAGTGACATTTACACAGTAATCAGTGCATTTTTATAGCACTGATCGCTGTATAAATGTCAATGGTCCCAAAAATGTGTCAAAAGTGTCCGATCTGTCCGCCGCAATGTCACAGTTCCAATAAAAAAACTTCCCAGGGAAATCCCCATGACAGATAATCCTACCATCAGCATGCGGAATAACTTCTCTCCAATCGCTGTCCGCACGTCTTCCTCCACCGCAGGAAATGATGACACGAAATACTGCAACAAGAAGTGGAGACATCTGTCAGCTCACATACACGCCATCCAATCAGCGCACAGGTGGAAAGCCACAATAACCAATAGGAGTCGCCTCTAAAGCCATCTATAACCAATATACATGTATGACCAATATCCATCTATTACCGATACACATAGAGTATATGACTAATAACCTACTGGAGTCCTCACTCACAGACCAGTTTTCTATGTAGGCACTATAAGACTGGTCTCTAGACCATCCCCTCATGCAGGTACCGCCCCCTCATGCAGGTACCGCCCCCAGCACCACCCCACATTTTACCCTCCCAGTGACAATGGTCACCAGAACAGACAGAGAATGGGACAAGCATAGGATGAGTCTCCCCAGCAGGGTCAGACAAGAATAAAAACCTGACTGGGGTTCCAACCCTTCCACACTCAACTGAAAATGGAGGAGAACATTATTTTTGCGAAAAGATCTGTAACAGCCGTTCCTGTAAGTCCCGACCCCCCCCCTCCCCACATGCCCCTACCCAGCAATACACTTAGTGACCCCTCACCTCCAAGGTCAGGCTGGCCTGTCTCTGGCTGTCTGTGTGCTCCGTGTTCCCCATGGCGTACAGCAGGTGATGGACGACGCTCAGATGGATCAGATCCTCACACAGCTGGGGGGACTCCCGAGCCAACATCCTAGAAACATTTAATAGGATTATTCCTCACCTGTGTCAGCAGGGGAGGGACAACAGGTGTAGCACAGCAGGGGAGGGACAGCAGGTGAGGCACAGCAGGGGAGGGACAGCGGGTATAGCACAGCAGGGGAGAGACAGCAAGTATAGCACAGCAGGGGAGGTATAGCACAGCAGGGGAGGGACAGCAGGTGAGGGACAGCAGGTATAGCACAGCAGGTATAGCACAGCGGGAGAGGGACAGCAGGTATAGCACAGCAGGGGAGGGACAACAGGTATAGCACAGCAGGGGAGGGACAATAGGTATAGCACAGCAGGGGAGGGACAGCAGGGGAGGGACAGCAGGTATAGCACAGCAGGAGAGGGACAGCAGGTATAGTACAGCAGGGGAGGGACAGCAGGTATAGCACAGCAGGGGAGGGACAACAGGTATAGCACAGCAGGGGAGGGACAGCAGGTATAGCACAGCAGGGGAGGGACAGCAGGTATAGCACAGCAGGGGAGGGACAGCAGGTATAGCACAGCAGGGGAGGGACAGCAGGTATAGCACAGTAGGAGAGGGACAGCGGGTATAGAACAGCAGGGGAGGGACAGCAGGTGAGGGACAGCAGGTATAGCACAGCAGGGGAGGGACAACAGGTGAGGGACAGCAGGTGTAGCACAGCGGGAGAGGGACAGCAGGTGTAGCACAGCGGGAGAGGGAAAACAGGAGGGAGGACAGAAGGGGCAGGACAATAGGGGGGACCAGAAGGATCGGAAGAGGTAGGATAGTGGGTGGGGGGATGTGGCAAGAGGTGGGAGGACAACAATAGAAGGATAGCTGGGAGATGGGGCTTAGGAGGACAAGGACAGCAGGGGAAAAGGGGGGGGGGGGCAGCAGAGAGAAGGTCAGTGAGGGAGACAACAGAAGGGAGGACAGCATGGGTGGAAACCAACAGAAGAAGGACAGAGGTGATAGGGCAACATGGGGGATGATGGTAGCATGAGGAAAGCAGGGGTAGGATAGTGGGTTGGGGGGGGAGCAGCAAGGGCAGAACAGAAGGGAAAATGACCACAGGTGGAGGACATCAATGGGAGAATAGCAGGAAGGAGGACAATGCGGAGAAGAGAGGGGAGGATGGGGAAGGGGACATCATGAAGAGGACATCATGGGAAATATATCAGGAGGGGTGATGGCTCGGGGGTCCGGGCAAGCAAAAGACAGAAACAATATTGAAGCTGGTGGGTGCCCTTAGCTCTTTGGACTCTGTTAATGAACCAGCTTATTGGGTTCACCCATTCCGGCCCCGTCCCCCATACAGACCCGATGGCTTTAGCGGAGGCGGCTTGTTGAATAAACGTCGGCAAAGGTTCAGAAATTTGGGGCGCTGTCGGGTCTAAACAAAAAGTAGACAAATAAAGCTTTACATTAGAACATGGCCGGAGCAACCTGCTGCATTGTGGGAGAAGGAGACAGATAAATGCCGGAGTAGGGAGCACTTTCTGCTAACATTGTATTCTGTATTTTCTGACTTCCTGTCCCAGGAACACAACAGGAAGTGAGAGGAAATATCTCTATAGTGAGGAGAAATCACTCCCGGCTAACATTGGATTTCATTATGTGACCCTCTCTGCCTTCCCGGCAGCCCCAACAGCGGCGCCATTGGTTTGGTTCACATCTCTGCGATCATTTTTAGACACTTTTATTGCATTTCAGATTGTGTCCGTACGCAACATATACAGGAGAGAAACTAGAGAGGGATTGTTCCTGCAAATGTTAAAGCGGAACTTCAATCATTTTTTCATCTATTAAATCTTCTGCTCTTGTTGTTTTACCTTTGGATAATAAAACATTTTTCTTCTGCCAGTAAATCCCTTATACAGCCCACTTCCCGTTTCTTGTCTGGTCATTGGCCGAGGCTTATGACATCATACACAGCTCTCTCTCTCACTCTCCTAAGAGTTTGCCAGCAAGGGAGGGGGGAGGAGTCATAAGAGGGCCAATGAGAGCTGGAGGTGTGCCTCTGTGTAAATCCAGGAAGTGAACGGGCAGCAGCTTCAGCTGCCCACAGTTAAAATGGCTGCAGCCAGACTCAGTGGAGGGAGATTTCTGCAGCATATTTGGCAATTACAGAATCACAGTATATATAGAAAAATATGCAAAGTGGTTGGAGGGAAGATTCAGAATGGCAATTTTTTTTTTGACAAATGATGTGAGCAGACTGAAGTTCTTCTTTAACATTGACCTCTGCCCCCCCCCCTCCCCTTCAGTCTTGTACAGTTTTTCCGGCTCCTCCCCCTGGACTGAAATGGCTTTCTCCGATATCCCTGCACACTGTGAGCTTCTCACCATGTGCATTAGAAGCTGCAGCAAGTCACATAGAGCCCCCCCCCATTTTCAGGCATCATCAGCACTTTCCTCCCTGGCCTGACTGCCCCTTTAATTTATTGGTTTTCAGTTCTTTCAAGGATTAAAGCATCACATGTGGCGTATATTGACACTTGTGTCCCAGCTGGGAAACTTCACATCACTTCCTGTATGGGTGACCACACAGGAAGAGAGAAGAAATCTCTCCAACAGAGATAATAACAGCATTTAAAACCCAACACAAATTCCATCCCTTCCCCACCCCATATAAATAAAATAGGATGTCTGTTTGGGTTCAGATTCTATATCAGAACCTGAGAGTACACAGGTGTGATTGGCTCCCTGTAGTCACATGACTCGGCTTCCTACAGGTCAGGATGCCATCGTGTACATTGCCGTCCTGCCATACATACCATCCAGGATCTGCGGGCGGCTCTTTGTCCTCTCTCTCTGTGATGGCTTCAGGAGGGATACAAGTCCTTTCAGCAGCGCCAGACGCACATCAGTGTCCATCAGCTCCCAAATCAGCTGCAGAGCTGCAACCAATCAAAATGCAACAGTGAGCAAAACCTTCTAGAACTTGTGAAGCTGCACTACAAGTCCCAGCAGGGACCGCAGCCTTTCAGCAGTGTGAAGCTGCACTACAAGTCCCAGCAGGGACCACAGTCTTTCACCAGTGTGAAGCTGCACTACAAGTACCAGCAGGGACCGCAGTCTTTCAGCAGTGTGAAGCTGCACTACAAGTCCCAGCAGGGACCACAGTCTTTCACCAGTGTGAAGCTGCACTACAAGTCCCAGCAGGGACCATAGTCTTTCACCAGTGTGAAGCTGCACTACAAGTCTCATCAGGGACCGCAGTCTTTCAGCAGTGTGTGCTGGGCCTTGCAACAAGCAACTCCAGACAACAGATACATCAGTGCAGTGCTAACACCATCCAGCAGACACTGCAGTCGTGGTAAAGTTGGAACATTTGTTTCATGTACAATAACCACTTGATGTCCTCAGGCCTCAGGCCGTACTGGACTTTTAGTGGGGCAGCTGCAGCTATGAGCTTATTTTTTCATGTTGGCGATTGGCTGTTCAGTGAGATTGATCTGGGCAGCCTGACCACTTGTACAGTACTGAGAAGAGACAAATTCCAGCCAGCCGGCCTGCGATGTCACCTGGTGGCACCGCCCCTCTGTGACGTCGGCGGCCCAGCATGCACCGGTCGATGATGACACAGGGGGGCGGAGACCCCACGCCCCAGAGCAACCCCCCATGTTAAGGGCATTGTGGCCTGGTATGGTTCAGGAAGGGGGAGCGCTCTCTATCCCCCCCCCCTTCCTGGCTTGCATGCTTGGATAAGTGTCTGGTATGGATTTTGGGGGGGGGACGACACGCTGTTTTTTTGTTAAATTTTGTTAAATTTTGGTGTGGGGTTCCCCTTAAAACCCATACCAGACCCGAAGGGCCCACGCTGCTTTTTTTCAGAATTTTTAATTGCCGGCATTCTTTTGTTTACATTTCAGCTGTCAGTGGGGAACGCTGTTGACAGCTGATGAGTCATCGGTTGTTAAGGATGCGGCGGCCGGCTTCCCACCCACTCCTTAGCAACCAGCTAAATAAAGTGTTTTTAAAGGGAAAAAGAAATGCAAAGCGCAAAATGCATAAAAACTGCATGCAAAAACGCATTAAAAACATGGGTATAAAAACGCAAAATGTGCCTGAAAAATGCATCAGCCGCATAGATGTGAACCTAAACTAAAGGCTTTTAAAGTATCAGCAACGAAAAATTTTAGGTTTTATCATTTTTCGCCATTTCTCGGGGGCACGCAATTTTAAGCCTTGACATGTTTGGTATCTATTTACTCGACACAAACCCATCTTTTGAAATTCACCAAAACATTGGGTAGAATATTTTGCTTGTGTGCACTTTAGTGTTACTTTTTCCTAAAAATACTCTATGCGTTTGGTAAATATCGGCACAAATATGATGTGAGAAAAATTGCAAATGATTTGAAGGCACTTCAGAAGCGCTGCCCATTCATTTCAATGGGTAGCGTGTTTTGGGAGCGATGCCCCAAAGATGCTGCTTGCAGGAATTTTTCTAACGTTCCCCAGTGTGAAAGCAACTCACTGCAAATGAATGGTGGGCAGTTTTCAGGCGCTATTTCTAGCACTAAAACGCCTGAAAAATGCCTCAGTGTGAAAGGGGGTCTTACTAGCACCCCAATCGCGCTTCAATCATGCTGCAGTTGTAAAGCGATAAATCACGCTGCAATCGCGGCAAATCCCAATGTGTGATGCTGTCGCCCAAAAGAAGCTTCTGCTCCTTTTTTGAGCGACAAGCTTCGCATGTTGCGATTTATTGCTCTACAATTGCGCCAAAATGAACCACAGTTTGGGGTGCCGGTAAGAAGTAATTGCATCGCAAACGTGTCCCATGATTCTGGAAAAGCGGGTAGAATCGCCTAATTCAGCTCGTGATTCTGGAATGCCCAGGTGTGAATGGAGCCATAGGCTTTCATTGCTGACTTCCTTCTGGAAATGCTGGTTGCCTGGCTGTCACTGTTTCCAGCATTTTACACCAAAGTTCCCCCCCAGATCAGGGGAACTCTCAGGAATGTATTCTTCCAGCCCCTCCACCACACACAGAATACATCATCTCATTCCTTGTTTTCTACATCACATACAGATCTGTTACATTGTATCTCCTCCTTCTCTGATATCTTCTCATCTATAGATATCGGACACTTCCGTCATCCATACACTTTGATCTCTGCTGTATCATTATTCCTGCTCATTATTAACCATCGTAATTCCTTATTATTCAATCCTTAGCTGTTTTTAACCAGTATAATTAGCCGGGTCAGAGACCAGGCCTCAAAAAATTGTTGAAAACTCATAATTGTTCCTCTCCACGGAAATCTTTAGTAAAAGGCGAAAGATTTATTCGATCTGAAGAGAAACCAGAGTATACCGATCACCGCCACCGGCTCCTCCCCGCCTCTGCCCGATCCCTACTCATCTCATGGCGATCTCCTTCCTCCATCAAATCTAATTACAGCTTGTGTCCCTCCGAGCGGCGCTCTATCCATCCCTCTCCTCCTAATACCTTATCTATATATAATATACAACATTATTATAATAGGAGAACACAATACACAGGATAAGCTGCAGTGCATCATGGGTATGCAAATAATACAACCAGCGCTCCGCCCCTTCTACTATGCTGTACATCAGGGGTCTCAAACTGGCGGCCCTCCAGCTGTGTACATAAAGGTGAGTGGAGGAGGAGAAATATCTATGGGGGATGGGGAGTTCAATTCATATAAAGCTGCGCACACACCATGTACTACACAGACCAATCAGATCCTGAGATCCAGCAGACTACAGGATGTGGAACTAGAAGTGTCAGCATTCCAGAGCAGAACTCAACATCTCACTTCAATCCACAGAATACTCAGCAACATTGTATAATACAGAAAGTACTTACCTCTGTACCGCACCTACCTCCATACCACACCCCCTTCTATACCATCCCCCTCCATACTACACCCCCCCTCTATACCGCACCCCCCTCCATACTACACCCCCCCTCCATACCGCACCCCCCTCCATACTACACCCCCCTCTATACCGCACCCTTTCATACCACCCCCCCTTCATACTACATCCCCCTACACACCACACCCCCTTCTATACCATCCCCCCTCCATACTATACCCCCCCTCCATACCGCACCCCCTCTATACCGCACCCCTTCATACCACCCCCCCTCCATACTACATCCCCCTCCAAACCACACCCCCCTTCTATACCATCCCCCTCCATACTACATCCCCCCTCCATACCGCACCCCCCTCCATACTACACCCCCCCTCTATACCGCACCCCCTTCATACTACATCCCCCTACACACCACACCCCCTTCTATACCATCCCCCTCCATACTATACCCCCCCTCCATACCGCACCCCCTCTATACCGCACCCCTTCATACCACCCCCCCCTCCATACTACATCCCCCTCCACACCACACCCCCTTCTATACCATCCCCCTCCATACTATACCCCCCCTCTATACCGCACCCCTTCATACCACCCCCC